>NC_084810.1:18390264-18692139 GCF_963583255.1 Pyrus communis | reverse complement strand
CCACCAAAGAATGCCCAAAATCAAGAAAATGAGGAATAATGCTGAAACAACTCCAATCACAATGAATTTCTTCCTTTTGCTATGATAGTGACAATAAGAGAACAATAAATTTCTACCGGAAATTAAAGAGTACACTTTTCAAAGAGGCATAACATCAAACACCTTCTATGCATTGGTTTTTTTATTTTATTTTATTTTTTTTTATTTTTATTTTTTAATAAAAAGAGAAGGAAGCATATCAATGAGAGATGATAGAAAGGGATTAGGAGGATTAGGATAAAGTCTTCATGTTTGAATTCGCACAGCAAACAACAATAAAGTGGAAAACAATTATAATATACCTGACTTGAAAGTTAATTGGCATTCAATCTGCTGTGTTTTAGTCCTTTGATAGATGGAGAAGGTTGAGTATCGACAAACCACGAAGGAAAAACACGATCATAAAAATTGTACCTAGAGAATAGGTCTTCTGAAGAAATCTGCACGTATAAACACATGTAATTTGTATAGAAAGTTACTAGAAAGTTAAAAGTGATTAAGCCTTCCTTAAAAATAGATTGATAAGAAATTCAAATTCAAAAATTGTGATGAAAGACCACTGAACAATGAATTTGAACTCTGATAAAAATTTAAAACGTGGGAAATATATGGAGAACGTGCAAAATCTACAGGAGGGTAAAATAGTAATAACAATGCAAAAAAATCAACCTAATCAGAAAAATTGCTGACATGGAATCCTAGTCATTGGAGCTAAGTCAAAACTAACTAAAAATTGGATTAATCCTAATGTTGGGCTATAAAATTGGACCTATTTCAAGTTTCCCCTACAATGAAAACATAATTGTTATGTATATAAGATTACAATGACAGTTTGAAAAGTCTCGTTACGTATATCAACCACCGCTTAACCGTGCACGTGGAAAACATGATACTCGTTGTCGTTATTTCACAGACACGCATGATCCT
The DNA here is from genome assembly GCF_963583255.1 of Pyrus communis. Taxonomy (NCBI): domain Eukaryota; kingdom Viridiplantae; phylum Streptophyta; class Magnoliopsida; order Rosales; family Rosaceae; genus Pyrus; species Pyrus communis. The sequence continues at coordinate 18,691,173 of NC_084810.1, read as the reverse complement.
TAACGTCCTTTAAGTTTTTTCTTAATTTTGTTTTTAGCCGAGGCCAACTAGGTTGTGGTCATACTTGCTAAATTTTGAGGCACAACATACGTGAATCATAATTAACTAGTGAGCATTCCCGCTTCTCATATTAAGATGTAGCCATGCACACCACATGCACATTACAAAAAAATATTTCACAAATTTCTACAATTTGACACTTGAACCAGAAATTGTTCCATCCTAATCTTGTAGCACGTCAAAACTTGAAATTTATTCCACAACCCATATGCCCGAACATGAAACACAAACCCTAATTTAACTTCTAAGTATTAATTCATGTTACAAACAACCCATTTATTCCATAAATCATTGATGACGGAACTTGGAACAAAATACCCTACCTTGCTATACCTGTTGAAGCTTCAGTTGCTTGAAAAAATGGAACTTTCCAGCCAAAATAGAAAATATGGTACAAAACCCAGCTCACTCTTCTTACCTCTCTCTCGCATCCCTTTGTTCGAAATTAGAGGTATGAGGTGAACCCAAAGCCCAGCTCACTCTTCTCGCCTCTCTTTGGACTTTCATCTCTTCAAAATCGAAGCTCAGAGATCTGAGGAAGGGAGAGAGTAGAGAGTAGAGAGAGAGAGAGAAGGTGAGAGGAGAGAGAGAGAGAGAGAGAGAGAGAGAGAAAGGAAGGGTGAGAGAGTAGAGAAAGAGAGAAATCAGAAAATGGGGGAGATAGTGAGGAATAACCCATTTATATGTGGGTATTTTAGTAATTTCGGTTTTGTGCATGGTGTGCATAGCTTGTGCATGGCCGGTTTATCCTATTTATGTCCCAAGATTAAGAAATTGTCCTATTTTGGGGTATTTTCCTAAAAAATTTGGAAAACAAATTGTAACAACACACTAGTTTGATAAAATATGAGTAACGAGACACTTAGGTTCAGCCGTCACCTAAACAATTTTATGTAGTTTTACCAATTACTCCTAAATTTGTCTATTTGATCACTTTTTCTCAAGAGGAAGTCACAAGTCATACATCGGAATAATAAATCAAAGTATAAAAATTTCACCAAAATATACAAAAAATAGGGTAAAATATATAATATAAAATCGATTCATCATACACACACAAATGCACCTTTTTTTTTTTTGTTGACAATAGGGCATAATCCTGAAGGATAAGGAAATATTATACAAGAATATCACGAGGCCACGAGACCTTAACTATATATGCAACTAGTAAGCCAAGACAAGAAGGTAGAGCTTGCTAAAAAAAAATTTGAACCCAAACAAACCAAATTATCAACAATGAAATTCCTTTCACGGTAGTTATGACGAATTTCACAAAATCAACTTTTGTGCATTAAAGCACGATAATTCAGTACTAAACTTCTCAAAATGTGATTATCCACTTTTACACTTTTGACGTATGATATAAAAAAAATCAGTGTTAAGAGGTCATGTTCATGCTAAAAGGGCCAAACATTTCCAATTCTTCCAATTTTCTTCCTCAATTGGTTTATTTTTTGCTTGTTCTTCATTTCCAATCATTAAAAAGTTAGTCATTAAGTTGGGATATATTAAGTAATTCCCCTCACTAGTGAATGTTGGAGAATTTTTACACTTTCATTGAAATGGTAGATTAATGATTGCGTAATAGTATAGTTGTTGATATTGAGAGCTATATCTTTGTTTTTATTGATAATGAGCCTATTATATGATGTTTTCATGACATAAAACATCGCCGTCAACAATTATAACTTATTTGTATTGATAAATTAAGAACGACGTTAATATTGTTTACTATCTAAAAGGATTTGGTTGTTTACATTTGTTTGAGAATCTCTCTTGTAGCTCACTCTCTCCCTTTCCCAATCGACACCTACACACCCAGACACCCCCACACCCAAGGAAATCCGTCGACGTGACACCACCACACTCACCACCATGGTAGCACACACTCTCTCTCTCCTCACCTCTGTGGAACACAAAGAACCCCCGGTGAACCCAAGTTCGGCCAGCTCCGACCATTTCGCGGCGAATCGAAGGTACCAAACGCTCCCTCTTGTCTCTATCTTTATTTTAGATGCTAGATCGTAGGTTAATGTGGCCAATTGGCATCGACCGAAGCTCGGGAGGCTCCGACCTTTGTTCTTGACGAAAACGGGTCAGTTGACCCACACTCGGAAACCCAAAACCCTTAACCCATCAAACCCAGGCCCATTAAGCCCTAAACCCTACCCAATACCCCCAAAGCCCAAACTCATTTAATAAACCTTTTAAACCTTTGGACCTGCGCCTTAGGGTCGTTTAGAACTAAGGGCTTCAGCCCACTAAGCCAACCCAATCAAATCCTTTCAGCCGGGCTTTCAGGTTCTAGGCCCATTAAACCCAAGTGACCCAGGCTTTTGGGCTATGGAAGTGACCCACTAGCCCTCAACCCAACCCAGTTAACTCGACCTGGTTGACCTGGTTAATCTGACCTGTGACTCGACCCACTGATCCGGACCCGTTAACCATTGACTTTTAACAACGCTGACCGTTGACCGTTACTGTTGACTTTTTCAAGTTTCAGTCGAGACCCCTTCTAGGCTAATTTCGATGTCCTGAATCCGTTTATGACGTCCTTTTTCTGAAATTCAATCGTTTGAATATAGTATTATTAATTGGACCCTTTATGTGCTTAGGTTGCATTTATTAGCGGCGATTCTATCATTCCTATTTCGCACGGCTCTTTGACGACGGAGTATCTGTGAGTGAACCCCTTCTAAAATGCATGTTTTAATAGTAGAAATGCATACATGAAAAACATGATTTAATGGTTACGTTTTATGAGTAAATTATATTTACACTTTATTATTATCATGCTTTACTAAGAATATTTTGGAATACCATACTTTATCGAACTTATGTTCTTTGTAGTATATATGATGGATAACTATATGCTATGAAGATATTTTTGAGATATATGTACCTATGTTGGAAAGATTATATTCAATGTTTTTGTGCATATCTAGTGGTCACTGTTCTGCCTACGGGCGAGATACTTATATTGGCTTCGACCAGTCGTAGGTTTGTGGCTTTGGCCGTGAGATACTGATACCATTATTTAGCACATTATACGATATATGTTTCATGAAACGTTTTATGGCATCCTAGGGTTTTCGAAGAACCTATTACATATTATGCTATGAGTTTTCATAAAACTTTGGGGGTTAGTATGTTGAATAACTGTTTCAGTATTATATATATGTGTGTGTGTATATATATATATATATATATATATATATCAACTTGGTCCACACATGTTTGTTTTGTGCCCCCTCAGGACATAGGAACGAAGCGTACGATCCGAGCTACGAGGCATTCTCCTACCAGTGATTTCATATCATCCTCTCTGCTTTGACATCTATTGTAATAGCACCTCTTTATTTTACCTTTCGCTTGTACTCTGGATAAGTTGTATGCTCTGAACATGTCATGCATTATCATTATATTCATTGTTGGCAATTGAATATTACTATTGTATTTTGTAAGACTTATATTTGAATATTACTTTGTGTAGTTACAAGCGAAATTTATGTGCATGTTTCACATGTTCTCAGCATATGCATCCATTAAATGGCTTGCGTCACCCTCGGGTGTTGGCCAGCACGTGACCATCCCAATGTCCCTCGGACATCGAGATCGGGATGTGTCACCCGCCACCATTACCACCAATGACAACTGGCACAACCATTGTTGCCGCCACAACCACCACCACCACCATAAACACAACCACCACTATTGCCACCAAAACCGCCACCATCGTCGTTGTTGCCACCCCTACCACTATTGTCCTCACCACTGTTGTTGTCGTCATTGCCCATGCTTTCATGTTCATTTTTATCATGATATACAATTATATCACTTTTGCATTAAAATTTATCTAGTGTTTTTACACTGCTTTTACATTACTTTGTTCCTTTCGTAAGTGTGATACGTGTTTGTATGTTATGTCAAACACCTTAAGGAAAGAGCATCTTATTAATCACATTTTCTTTTAAATATTTTGCAGATGGCTATTGCAACTCCTACTCAAACCGTTTCTGTAAACGTTTCCTCTCTCTCTCTCTCTCTCTCTCTCTCTCTCTCTCTCTCTCTCTCTTTTGTGTAGCATTTTTATTAATTTATACCACATATTATCAATACACAAACTATGATTCAGCGCAAAACAGAGCAGATTAATATGGTCTTGTTAGTTGATAATGTGATTGATTAGTTGTGCTTTTTGTTTGTTTTATATATGTAGAATTATGAAATTAGATTATAAGAGGAAGTTTGCGGAAGTTAGAGTAGGAGTGCCTACGGGCCTCGACTTGTAGTGTTCACGAACCTTTCAACGTCAATTTCAAAGATGTTCCATATCCTGACGCAGACAGTTCAGCCAACCCTTTAAGGAAGAGCAAGAACCGAGTTACCGAAGGAAGAACACACCAACAAGAAAGATTTCTCCTCTCTCCCCATCATCTATTTCTTTTACGTTATGTATACACTTTAGATCACTTTTCATGGCATTATATAGTGAAATACAAACGCAAACAAGCTCTCGTGGATGTAGCCGATTTGGTGAACCACTTAAATCCCCGTGTTCATTTGTGTAATTGTAACATCCCAAATGATCTAGGCAACCAACACAGTCTGTCTCCATCACCTCTCCGGTGTCTGATCGCCACCGTGTTACTGTGGAGTTTGACTTCCAACAACAAATAGCATCATTAAACCAACATTTCAGTAAGATTATCTTACATAGTGAAATACAAATGAAAACAAGCCCTCGTAGATGTAGCCGATTTGATGAACCACTTAAATCCCCGTGTTCATTTGCGTAATTGTAATAAAATATTATTTGGTTTTTTGGTTTTTTATTTTTTTATTTGATCAGATGTCTATATTGTATCTGGTGTTGGAGGAAGTGCAGAATTTTAAAAATGGATTGAGTCCTACTCCTGTAGCTATCACTTCCTCCATTGCTTCTTCCATCAGACTCATATGCTTAACAGAATTATTACCAAAAAAAATAAAAGAGGAGTTAAACCAAGCCATAAATACGTTTACAAATTTCATAGCAGTCTAGATACTCTGCTTCTCCAACATATTTCATCATCTTAAAAGATTAACATAAAAGTTGCTCTGCCACTTGATAGATTAAATTACTAAAACGTATCATACATCACTAGGCGATACATGAATGAATGGCTACTTGAACTGGACTCAATAGCGGAACAACTCCCTCCAATGCAGCATTCAAGGGAAGGAAGCCCCGAAACTTGTCTAAACTGCAAAGATGCAAATTAGTTTCATTGCGGACTTTCTATAAATGCCAACAAAGCAGGATCTACTTCATCTTTGGACAATAAATTAACGATCAACTCCGTGGTTGATGCATCTGCAGAAAAACCCCTCTCCACCATTTCTTGAATAAGCCTCACCGCCCTTGATATGTTGTTGTTATTGAAAAACCCTCGGATAATTGTGTTGTACGTGCAACCATTTGGAGAACGACCTCTCTCTTCCATTTCCCTTAGCAAGTTTTCTGCCTTACATGTTAGCCCCCCATTACAAAATCCACTAATCATTATATTATATGACCTGACATCAGGTTGAACTCCTTTCGATGACAAACTCCGAAAGAGATCCCATGCATATTCAACTTTTTCAGCTCTGCACAAACCTTGAATAAGAATATTGTAAGTTACAATATTAAAATCCAACTTCTTTTCCTCCATCTCGTCCAACAATTCAACTGCCTCGGGAAATTGTTGGTTTTTACAAAGGCCATCCAGTAAAATATTATACGTTTGAACATTTGGAAGTTGACCTAAAGTATGCATTTGAGAGAACAAGTTATGTGCATCTTGTAGTTTTCCCATCTTGCAAAACCCATCTATAAGAGTGTTATAAATAACCATATTTGGAACAATTCCCCTTTGAGACATTTCCAGAAAAAGTATCCGGGCATCATCTATCCTTTTAAGCTTACAATAGCCGTTTATCAATATGCTATAACTACGAGCATTAACCATGCATCCTGTGCTAAATATCTCTTCAAAAACCTTTTTCGCCTCGTCCATTTCTCCTCGCAAACAATACCCATCCATAAACGAATTGTAAGTAATCATATTAGGTTCGATACCTCTTTGAATCATCATTTCGATCACGCTCCTTGCTTCTTGGACCATTCCCTCTTTACAAAATGTATCAACCAAGACATTAAAGGTGTACACATTTGGAAAGATATGTTTACTCACCATTTCATTCAACAATCTTGTAGCTTCTTTCCAATCCTGTAATTTGCAAACTCCATGAATCACAGAGGTATAGGTCCTGACATTTGGGGCAACACCCTTACTCGTCATTTCCGAGAAGAGGTTCTGTGCATCCACAACTAGAGTATCTTTGCAAAGACTGTCGATAATCGTGTTATAAATAACTAAGTTAGGCTTGCAAGCCCCTTCTCCCATCTTCTTAAGCAATTGGATTGCTGCAGTGTTGTTACCTTTCGCGCAAAGGCCCTTTACTAGGGTACCGAAAGTAACCACATCCGGCTTGCAATTACCACTGTCCAACATTCTGTTGAAAAGTGCTGCTGCCTCGGCCTCTCTATTCTGGAGAAGAAAACCGTTGATTAGAGTGTTGCAGGTCGTGACATTTGGTTCAAAACCCAATTTGAAGAAGTTTCCCAAGACTGACAAACCAAACCCCATCCGGTGCAAATGGCAAAAGCAGTTAATGATAATACTCAGAGTATAAATATCAGGACGAATTCCCGAAACACCCATTTTATTATTCAAGGAGATGACTGCCGAATAATGTTTCAACTTGGCAAGTTGAGTCAAGATTTGGTTGAAAGGGACAACGGAAGGCAGAGGACGCCTTTGAAGCATTTCGTCGAACACATTGAGAGCATCCTCAACATTAGTGATTTTAACAAGCTGGTGTTGTTGGGTGTTTCTAGATTCGGTCGATTTAGAAGACCGAGAATGAAACAAAGCCAAATAATTGTTGAAGAAAACAACGACAACAGAAGAAGAAAGAAGAAGACAAGGCAGCATACCTCTGAGTCTGAGTCTGGTGGTGCTGCTTCTGCTGCCATAACCAACCTTCAAAGAAGAAGAAGAAGCAGCAATCGTTGCCCGCATCTCTAAGTCAGCGATTTAGTGCGTTAATCCTCCACAACAGATTCTACTCGGGAATAATCAAATCAAATCAAATCAAATCAAAATCAAAATGCTCTCCCTTGTTGTTGAGTGATGGAAAATGCTCTCCCTTGAAATAATCAAATCAAAATCCCATGTTGCTTCGGATGGAGTCTACTCTTGCCAAATGTAAAACCCAAACAATTGTAATCTATCTACCACCACCACCTTGTAAAACAAATACATAAAGACTCGAGGGAAATTTAGAAATATAGCCATTTCAGAGAACACGTATTTTAATATGACCTACTCTACTTGTTATAAAACTAACCAAAATTTATGTTCCAAAGACTAAATTACCCTAATACTAAAACCTTCTCAGTTCCTCCCTTCTTCCCATTTCTGAATTCTGATTGAGATGCTTCTCTTTTATTTCTGATATCTAATTATCTATCATTTCCTCTGTCTCTTCCGCTTCCGACTTCCGTTTTCAACCTTTATATAATTCCATGAGATTGAGCTTATCTTTCTTTCCAGTATACACAGCTCGCCATTCTGCTAAGTCAGTCATCTTCCTCGCGGGTGTGGGTTGGTGGGTGGGTGGTTGAATCAGTTCAATGACTACTCTATATTTGGTAAATAAAGTTTGCTATCGCAGAATCTGGGTCTGAGGAAGTGAGAGGGGAAAAGATGTGTGAGTCTGGGAGACGAACTTGGCTTGGTAAGAGAACTACCTGATATACGACAGCATATGAAAGTGCAACAATCTGCCAGCCTCTGCAATGTCCGGTCGCTTCAAGACTTCAAGTTGAATAATCTGGTTGGTTAAGTGAAACACGTTCAAAACACAAATAAAGTGACACTGGACACGTACAATCGTTAGGTTCATATGTACGCAGAACCAAGATCTAATATCATAATATGGAGAGTTTTGCACATCCAAAAGTTAGGAGAGTTGGACTACTCCTCTGTTACCTATTGGATCTCGGTTTTCAAATTTCATCTTGCTTCGCTTTCAATATTGGCATGCCATTAGTTGTTTATACATTTCACTTAGTTGTTACACTCTCATGTTTCATTTTGATTCAGGTTAATTACACTAACACTTTCTGAGGTTTTTTGTGTTTTCATAAAAACCCCTCACGTTTGATAAATATCACTAATACCCCTGAGGTTTTAATTTACTTTCACATAACCCCTCTAAAGATGTATATACCCTTGTAGTTAATTACTTAAAATAAAAAATCTTTATAAATAAATAGAAAAAGAAATCAAATTAAAAAGAATCACATTAAACATTAAAAATGGCCAAATTGTAGAATTCTTCTTGGCTTTGAATTCTGGGATACGTGTCTGTTGGGTTTACGGTTTTGGTATTTGACTACTGGTGGCTTCCTTCAATAATTTCAAGTTCCATAATTATTCTCTTTATATTTTTTGGTCTGATTCATACTCTCTTTGCGAGAATGGAAGTAGAACGAAAAAGAACATATACTACGATAACGAGAAATTCTCCTAATATTGTTTATAATTTACCGGAAACAAAGATTTCATTGATCATTTTAATTTCCCAGAAATAAAAAAAAATCCACCAAAATACAAAACAAAAAACAATCGGAATTGCAAAGACGGCCATTTTCCACTTTGATATGACGACAATGGCCAAAGTGGCGATGTTGAAGAAGCAGTTGCAGAGGCTGGCGAGGGAAATCTTCCACGATAAAGAACAACGGGTTGAAGGGTGTATTAATATATAAATGGTATGTGCATTGGGTTTGAGGGTTTTCTTCACTTAACGAGGGTGATTCTGATCAAATCATGGCTAAGAAACAATGGATAATCTAGCTGACCGTCGTGTAAATGTGTCAAGCTGCGACCGGTCTGTGTGGCATCATTGTTGGGATTTTGGAATGTTCTTGATCCATTTGTGGTGATGACTTAAGATGGCTTCATAGGGTTTCTTTTGTTTTATTTAAAGGAAAACTAATGAAAATGGCTTGAAAACTTTGAGTTTTAATGATAAGGACAAAATAAATGGTAAAGTGAATAGTACCAGGATTGACTTTTTAGTGTAAAAATATGGTTTTTCGTTAAAGTGAACAGTACCGTGGGCTTTTCGTTAAAACTCCCTTTATTTAATGGTGTTTCATGTAATTTTAGTTAATTTAACATTTTTCTAGACTTATTTTATTTATAAATATTTTTTAAAGTAATTAATTACTAGTGTATATCTGTCTTTAAAGGGATTATGTGAAAGTGAATTAAAACCTCAGGGGGTGTTTGTGATATTTCTTAAACGTGAGGGGTTTTTGTGAAAACACGAAAAACCTCAGGAGGTATTAGTGTAATTAACCAATTTTAATTCATTAGACTAAGTAAATAAAAGAAGAATTAAGGGGCGTGATTAAGATTCGATCCCCAACATAGTCGTCCTTCCTTTTATTGTATGTCATCTAAGATTTTAGTGGATAGGGTGTTGGTTTCTATCAATGCATCCCGAGTTTAAAACTCTCTCCTCCCTAAAATTGTTGTAATAATTTCGAACCCTTTTCTTTTCCCTTAGTAACAATAATTATTTTTTTTTAAAAGGCATATTTGCAAGAAAAATCCATGCAAAAAATGGTAGGATACTTGAGTAAGTTTTTCGAATTTTTTATGGGGAAAAAAAAAAAAAAACAATACATTCGTGTTTTGTGGGTGTTTCGTTCCACTTGACAATCACTTTTGCAAATTGGAGATATTTGAGGGAATTGGTATTGGCACTCCAAATTTCTCATTCTAGACTCCAAACTTTCTATATTTAGAAAGAAAAATACACTTTTGAGGAGTGTAGAATGAGAATTTTGGAGTGCTAATAATACTTTCCATATTTGATTACGAAATGATGATATTCTTCATTAGGACGAGGATACTCTCCGGATCTTCTTTGTGAGGATCTTAAGGATCTTATCCGTTTCTCGTCTATTGTGTTGTCAGTTTTCATTAGGTAATGTTTGTGTATAATTTTAAATAAAAAAATTCAAAATAATTTGTGATAGCACAATGTATGATAAACGGATAGAATGTAAGGATTTCTAAGATCCTTACAAAGAGAATCTTGTTGGGATCCAAATCCTTATTATTAGTGGGTTGGGTGGTGAAACCTTGGAGAACAAATATCAAATCGGGCCCATCAACCTTTAGTTTTTGCCATTTTCCTCGAGATCATGTGGACCCATTAAGCTTTAATATACACATTTAACGGGGCACGTTACTATAGTGATGGAAAAGTGTTGAATTCATTATCTTCATCATAAATGATCTGGTTGTTCCAAAATAACCTAACCCAATAAGAAAATCCTAATCATTGGGTCTTTCGATACAATCAAATAGAAAGCCTCAAGGGCACCATATTCTAGGAGCCCATCGCATGACTACATGGGGTCAAACTCCGTCGGTGGCTAATCTAACAAATTTATCGTTTGATAAACACAAGAAAAGGGGGCACGTAATTGAGAGAGCAACCAGTGGTGAGATGAGGCTTTCTCTAGTACACATTTAAGTTATACATTTGAACGAGAGTCGTTAGATCATTTAACTTAACGGAATCTAATGACTCTTGGTCAGATGTGTAATTTAAATGTAAACTTTTGATGTATACTAAAACAATTCAATGTTGAGAGGGCCTCTTTAATGTATGCTAGAGACGATTATAACCCAGTTGGAGAGTGACGTGACCGACAAAGGTGGGTAGTTTCTGCAATTCTTGGCTTTTTTAATCTTTAATTTTGTAATAAAAATTGGGAACTTTTTCAACTGAACTGTTACATTGTGAATTTCAATTGAGTAGTTGAGTTATAAGAAAATGGAAATGTTAACTTTTGAGTGGTCGTTGAAGTCGGGCTCTGATTATAACATTATTTTCATAATGTACTACGAATATTGCTACCAAATCCATTGAGGGAGATTCTGAGTTGATTGGTGAGAGTCGCACGTCGAACGGAACTCAAGAAGGTTCTCCATGTCAGATGGTCCTTCCAGTTTTGTAGAGGATCACTGATTTGACGAAAGCTTAGAAATTGATTGGAAGCATTTGTATATTCTTTCTGTTTTAAATCTCTCGGCAAATTCACTAATCGTTCTTATTCTTTAGGATCCGAAGAGAGAGCATACTGTCTTCTCTAATGAAGTCAAGCACACAATGAATCCCTTTCCGGACCCTGCAGTTCTAAACACCATTTTGTTGCTAAGTGAGTCCTTTTATATTTGATCACTCACGATTATATTCTTTCCTTCTCCCTTTGATTGTATTGGTTGTTTCTGGATGTCTAGGTATTGAACATGAATTTTTAAACAAGAACAAAAAAGACATTACAATGAAGTGATTGATTAGTGAGTCGGTCCAAATATGGAAGCTTCATCAGAATTGTCCTGATATGCTTTCTAAAAACCCACTTTATAACTGCTGCTTGCTATGACTGTGCTTATCAGTGTTCTAAAATCGACCTAGGCGGCCGCCTAGGTGCTGGGCGGTGGAGCTCCGACTCGATTTAGACCAAAACATTCAGTTAGGCGGGGAGGACTTAGGCGGTCGCCTAGGCGCTCGCTAGGCACCTGAGGGGGGCTAGGCGGCAGTCTAGGCAGTTTGAATCTTGCTGCAAATCCCAAACTTGCTGCAATTTTTGCAATGGATCTACAACTTCCAATCTCGTACGTAGTTGTAGAGCCCAGACAAATTTCTGCAGCTCGTCTATGTGAAGATGAGGGAAGAGAGAGTGTGAAGAGAGAGAGAGACTTAAACATTTCAATATATGGTGGCGCAAGTTGAGGACTGGGATCTCAAATCCAAGGTCAAAAGCTGATGGTTTTAATTATGAAAACCACCCAAGGTGGACGAGTGATGTGAAAGAGGTGAGGTGGACGGCTGATGGTTTTAATTATGAAAACCACCCACTATGTGGGTTTTTTATATTTTTAAAAGTTTGGTATATATATATATATATGTTATATAAATTATAAATTATTTAGATAATAGTTTTTTTTTTTCCCTAGGCAAACATATTATATATGTACATAAAACAATCACATATGTATGTTCTTCTAGAAATACCATATTAGTTAATAATTATTTACAGTTGATATAGTAAATTTATTTCATTCATATAATATATAAGAAATTTATCTAAATCCGCCTAGACCTCGCCTAACCGCCTAGCCGTTAGGCACCAGCCCGCTGCCGGACTAGCGCCGAGCGTTTTTTAGAACCTTGATACTTAGAAACTTGCATAGGAGTTAACTACTAGATAAACAAGATTAGGAATGGCCTTAGAGACTTAGCAATTCAATGATAGGCTAGACCCCATATCTGCTTGTTTGTTTTGACTGTCCTTTATAGGGGTGGTTCGGTATGGGATCCAAATCGAAAATGGAATCCCAAATCCCAAATTGAAATTTTTTGGAACAGGAATTTGAAGACCAATCCCAAACCAAAATTTCGGTATTCCTAATTTTCGGGATTCCTGAAATATTTTAGGTATTTTGGGATGGTTTGGTATTCCCATATTTCATACAAATTGAAATAGCAATCATTCATGCCAAGTTAAATTAACATGCAACCCAACTAAAATAAGTAACAAAAATGGCTATGGTTGCTACCCATAGACCACACCAATTATATTGCTATATATATAATGCTTAATTTTGGTTCGGTATGGGATTACCGAAAAATTGAGTACACAATACCTAATCTCGTACCAAAATTTCGGGATCTGTTCGGTATTTCATCCAGAAAATTTTGGGAATTTTGGTATGAAACTTTTTCGGTTTGGGATTGGCATTTTTTTTATTTGGTTAGGGATTTTTGGGAATTTTTTCTAGCCCTGCATGAAATTTGATTGCTTTGAACTGCTTAAATTTTCTGCAATATGAAAGCCTTAGAATTGCTATGGTTAATGTGAATGAATGAATTGCTGCTGGATGCAAGATCCAGTTTTCTTTATTTTCCTTGCACGACTTTAGATATAGGGTCGTCTGCCGCCTTGTATGTCTTGATTGCAACTTGCAAAAGCCAAAGTTTTTTAAGTCAATAGCATGTTTTTATCAACTTAGTTTTTCGCAATAGAAGTTTCTGCAAAAATAATTTTCTTTGAAAAAATAAGAATTTTATCCAACAAAATAAATGCTTTTTTCGAATTAAAAATACTCTTTAGGCAAACAAGAATTTTCACAGCTAACAATTTTTACAAAAAATAAAATAAATATAAAGTAAAAAAATACAAAATTTTAAACTAGTATTATCGAAAGCAAAATGTTTTTTTTTGGATTTTTTCAAGTTAGGGTTAGAAAATTGGGCTACCTCTCAATAAGCACTTTAGTAATGTCTATAGGTAGACGTAGCAGAAGTCCGATGGTCTAAGTGTGGTTTCAACTTGTGATCATTCACATTGAATGTGTTACCACTTTACTCATTAATAATGTTGACAGCCCCACGAGGATAAACATTACTAACCCGATATTGCCCGTTCCAATGGGACTACAACTTCCCTGGAAACAACTTCAACCTTGAATTAAACAACAAAACTTTTTGCCATGGTTTAAACTCTTTTCTAAATTTGATTATCATGAAACGCCTTAGTTTTCTCCTTGTAGAGCTTCTACTTTCATATACCTTATTACAAAGTTTGTCCAGCTCGTTGAGTTGCAATTTAAGCTTATCACCCACATAAAAATAGGCAAACTTTAGCTATTCGATAGCCTAGTACGCCTTATGCTCTAGTTCTATAGGTAGATGTCACTCTTCACCATAAACGAGCCGTAATGGAGGCATCCCAATTAGAGCTTTATATGTTGTTCAGTACGCTCGTAGAACATCATTTAATTTCATGCTCCAGTCTTTGCGAGTGGAGCTGACTGTTTTCTCTAGGACGCGCTTTATCTCTTTGTTGGAGACTTTAACTTGCCCAGATATCTAAGTATGATATGCAGTGGCTACATGATGGGTGATCCCATATTTTGCAATGAGTGCAGCAAAAGGTTTATTCAAGAAGTGCTTACCTACATCACTGATAATAGCTCTTGGAATATTGGAATGCGGAAAAATTGTATCTTAGAGGAAATTCAGGACCATTGGCCCACCCAATGGTGCAGGCCCAAGGAAAGACCTATGAGTGCAAGACCCAAGGGTTGAAGGTTGCCCTAAGCACTCAAGCCGACTAAGACAAAAAAAGAGTTACCCAGATGTTTAAGGATGATACGCAGTGGCTACACAATGGATGATCCTATATTTTGCAAGGCCTAAGACGACACTTCGAAGAAGAAGACAAGAAGAGTGGGCTTGACTTGCCAGCTTGGAAGAGAAAATGAATGACATACTTGCTGATGCCGAAGAGATGAATTAGGTGGGGAACCTTATCTATGTCCAAAATACCCTGCTCCAGGAAAAGTATGATGACCTCCTGATACAAATCAATTAGACGAACAAGAAGATTGACAAGATATGCAAAAAAATGGCTCATCCTCTCCTTGGGATGTCAGAAGTGGAGACAAAGATGCCCGTGAAGTTATAAAAAATAAGCTATGAGTAGATGATGGTGTTCAGGAGAAGGGGCGACAACCATTGAGCAAGCATTGGGAGGCTTGATGAGAACTCTGGTTGGTCCCCATCACCTGAGAAGTACCCTGAGCGAAGTTATGGGTTAGAAAATAAAAAAACTGCAGTATCAGCTTAAAGACATTAAGCAATCATCCAAACTAAAGAACCCTGATTATTTCGAGGATGAGATGTTACTGCCATTCTTCAAAGAGTTACTCAACAAGTGGGGACATCGAAACGCTTAAGATGGAAAGCTACGAGAGGTATACTGATCCATAACCATCTCTATGGGTTCATATATGCTATCAAGGGTTAAGAAGACAACGATGCCACCAAATGCAAGCTATCTTCGATTACCCTCAATAAAGTTGCTTGGGATTAGTTCAAGCAAATATCCCCAATGTTCATACATCTTTCTTGGGAATGAGGTAGGTTTTCCTGGACACCTGTGCAATCATCTTTAAGAGGCAGTACACATCGACTGGTCTTGCTTACGTGAAACAGAGTCTGAATGAAACCCTAGGAGATTATATATCTAGATTCAAAGAGCACACTAGATGCAAATGGTGTGATAAGGCGACGAAATAATGTCCTCATGGGGGATTTGCTGGTGGCGATTTCTACTTCCATCTAACTCAAAATTCCCCAGAAACTTTTAAGAATTTGCTTTGTGAGTCAACCAATTACTCCTAAGCTAAGCAACTTAACAAGATAAGGATTAACAAAACAAGGATATAGATAACTACCGCATCAACAAGGATTAATAGGCCGAGCATGTCGGCTAAGGACAGGTATGTTGCCTGAAGCCAATTAGGAAGTTGTGTATGACTACCCGTCAAAAAAGAAAAAAAATATAAGAATTACCAACCCAACACAGAGAGTTGCTCCGGGCGACATGATAGTTACAAGTCATATACCCTCATGAATACGTCTTAAAGGGAAATGTCCCTTTTGTGATGCATTAACTCCTTACCACTCGAAGGGTGAAAACGATTTTCGTAGGCAGGGAGATGATACCAAAAGTATTGTTAGTATCAGAGAGACCATGGCCACGTTATCAACAACTGCATGGATCTTAAGGACAACTTATAAGCGCTTGCTCGATGGTGACTTACAGAATATGTAGCCAATAGATCCTCGGCCTAGCCCAAACATTTTCTTGGCATCGAGTGCCACTGTAAATTATGATCTGGTAAGAAGAAAAGTGATCCAGACTTTGTCCAGATACTCTTCGCTAGCAGGGAATTCTAACGGAGATAAGAATGCTTATGCTTGGGTGTCGTGCTAAGCAACTTCGCATCTTTACTTGGTCGAAGAGGTAAGCCAACCCTCAAAGCTTTAAAGATTGTCAAAATAGCCTGTCATGTTTAATGAAGAAGATGGATTCATCTGCAACCCCATGATAACCCCCTGCTCATCTCGACAAATATAGCTAACTGTGAGGTTACGCGAGTCTTTGTTGACACTGGTAACTCTATAAATATCATCTTCTTCTCGACATTTGATTAGCTAAAGGTCAACAGGGATCTCTTGTGCAAAAACATAGAACCTCTTATATCATTAGGGGACATTCTAGTACACCCAATCGGAGAAACAAACTTTACGGTGTCAATCAGAGGTCATCTTAGAAAGGCCAACTTAACGATTAGGTTCACAATTCTAGACTGCCCTTCAACTTACAATGTTAACTTTGGGTGACTATTTCTCATCAAGATAGACGTGACGATTAATTAAAGAATGATAATGATGAAGTTCTCGATTCCTATGAAGGTAGGAATGATCAGAGGCAATTAGGTGCTAGCAAGAGTGTGCTACGCGTCAATAGTAAAAGTGAAGACCAAGGTAACGACCAAGGGATTCGTACAAATGCTTGGAAGGTTGCTTGCACCAAATCCCAATACTTGTTGAATGGCTTGATTGCTCATTCGAGTGGAAAGGTTGCCCAGATGCATTACCTGGGATGAAAAAAACAAGGAGGAAGGTTAAGGAATACCCAATTTGAAGCATTTACTCTGAGCATCAGTTAACGCGTTAATTAAACTCTATAGGAAAGACTTTCTTAACCTGTCTCTCTGTAGGAAAGACTCTTTTAGCCTGTTTAAGGTGGATAACACCAAAGTAGGAAAAATAAAAGGAAGAGTTTCGCAACGACCACGACGTGTGGCCAAGTGCTCAGAGCTAGAAACAAGCAGGTCGAGAAGATGGAGAATAAATGATAGAATATCAGAAATGACAAATGGTACAGAACTTGACCCACAACTAGTCGTTGATGTAACAACTCGTCACTAATTTTACGATTTTATTAATTTTAAGAGTGAATTGACAATAATGCCCCTAAAGGCAAGATTGTTGAATTCGTTGATCCTTATTTTGTGAAGCTATGAGCTATTATTTTATCGTATTCTCTAAGTACTCGATGGTACAAACGCATAGGCGTAAGCTGAATTAAAATCGGAGTTACGGTTAAAATTTTACGGAACTATGAATTGGAAATGTGTTTTAGTAATTTCATGTTCCCGGGATGTATTTTTTGTTTTGTCTTTTGTGGCCTTTTTTTGTGAGCCAGTGGAGCTCACACCCAACTTTTCCCTCTCTTTCGTGTCCTTCAATCTCCCAGATCTCTCTATCTTTCTCTCTCTTTCAACTCTCATTTCTTTCACTCTCTCTCTTATTTTAACTCTCATCTCTCTCCCTCATTCCTCGGCAAGCACCGAGATTGTGCAACGTCGAGCGTCACCAGAAAGTCACCACCTCCACGCACCCAACTCAGCACCTCTCTCTCTCATCTGTTCTCTCATCGTCTGTGCACACTGTGCTATTTTCCTAATAGGTTCTCGTGTTTCGACCAAGGTAAGCCTTCGGTCACCTCTGCCATTCCTCCTTCGTGATTTAGAAGCAATGTTAAGATGCATGATGTCTGATTTGGTGAAGTTTGATACAGAAACACCACTGGAAGGAAAAGTTCCCCATATTCCGGCAAAATCAATGACCATTCGATCATTTTCAGATGATATTTTTGGCCACGAGTTGGTCCTATGTAGGTATATATCTATTCCTCTCTTTCCCAACTTCACATCCATATATAAGTTAGTACGTTACATTCACGTAAATGGTTTCATTTTTAGGTGAAACGCATTGCAAGAATCTTTAATGCCAGTGAGGTAGGTTCGACCCGACGACATGATTTGTGAATGGGTCTTTGCTTTAAAATATTATATATTTATTTAGTTTCCATATATACTTAACAACGAAATTTCTACGTTATACCTAAACTAGACCAACGTTTGAAGAATTAGCGTATTGACGAAATTTATGAAATGCTCAAGAATTCTATGGGATGTGATGTATATTTAAACTAACCTAAATAATAGATTAACTTAAACCAAATTAAACTCACAAGCGCACGAATCAATTGTAGAAATAAATGCAAATACGAGGTCGATCCCACAGGGATTGCTTTTAATACCAATTCAACCAGCTGATTACATGAAACTTAGCTCGACTAGGAAAAAAAATGATTGATTAATTGATGATGACAAATAATTAAAACTTCAAATTAAAATTAAACTGGAATATGAATGATGAAAACACACAACGAATGAAAGTCTAAAAGAAATTAAAGTGATGAAAGGCTAAGGTCATGAATCCACTAATAACAATCCTATTCCCTTTTCTTCAAGCCGATTACTCTCTAATTACCATGCTAATATTTAAGGATGTTCTTTCTAAAATATGAATTAATCCGTGGTCAGACATCAACTCGTGCATCTCTATGTGACAACTATATCCTATTGGTTAGGCATACAGTTAAACACATAAAAACCCATTAAGCATTGAAGAATTATGTCAACCAAGTAGGACTAGTTTGATATTGGTCATCCTCACTAGTTTGTCTACTCTTCTTAATCTTAGTTCCAATAAACCTAATTGATAGGTAATCCTCTTAGATTTATCTAATTATCTAGAAACAAGTTCACAATGATGGCCAGTCACAAGAACATTCGAAACTAGAATAGATTAAGCACAAAGATTAAGAACTAAACATGGCATGTAATAAGATAATAATCAACAAGATACTTCGGGAATAATCATGTCATGGCTTCATCATAAACCTTAGAAAAGTAGTTTAGTTACACATAGTCATAATAAAAATTACAAAAGAAGTCAAAGAAGAAGATAAAACCCGGAAAAGAATGGTAAAACACGCTAGGCTTCCTTCCTGCACTTTGGACAAATTCTGTGTATTTTTTTCCCCTTTAGGTAGCCTAAGGCCCTCTATTTATTCTAGTAAAACCCTCAAAAATCTGATAAAAACTATCCTAAAAGAAAACAAACTCCTAAATAATTAATGACATAAACTAGGAAAGAATCCTTCTTGACTTGGGAAATGTCATCTGTTTTTCACGCCAGTTTTGGGTATCTTTTGGAAAATTCTTTAAAAATATGGGAAACGTAAACTTATCTCTTATCTTTCCAGATATATATCACATGCCACTAGAAAAAATCGGGAAAGCCTTCAAATCTTCATTCTCTTATAGCTATGCAGTTCTGACGGGAAAACTACTTCTGCGAGATTAACTTGGAAAACTGGAACGTTTGGCTTCATGGAAAATTATGAAATTTGGATACAATGATATTCTGCCTCTTAGCTTCTTTCTCCAATTGACCTTACATCAAAACTCCTTCGGAAAGTCGAATTATTACCAAAAACGCATGCATGTGCAGATGCACGTTTATACATATTTTGACGCGATAAATAATGCATCTATCAGAATGCACGTTTATACATATTTTGACGCGATGCTACAAATATATTTAGGTTACAAATATTATTATTTATTGCTGTGAATTAGGAAATTTTCGTAGTATGATCATATTTATATTACTGCTCATATGCATGCTACATTGATGTTTATACTCGTCCAAGCCAGGGCCAGGCTTCACATGTATGCTCACATCACACCGACACACTCACCTGGGATCCATTGTAGGTGCCAATGTTGTCCTAGATTGCTATAGGCAATTAGGACTCGTACTTGATGCGCATAGTGTCAGTCTTCACGTGATTGTAGTACTATCAAATTACACCCAGTCATGTTCATGTCAGAATACCTCTGCATGAACTCGTATGTTAGCATACATCGATGAGCACCTAATAGTATACGTTCGTTTATTTGAGATATTGTGATTAGTGGATGTTATATGTTTTATATGCAGAAATATTATGAAGTATTGCATTTTCGATGATTGTACTATTTACGTAAGTATTTTCATATTATACGTAGTATGTTATATTTGGAAAGTATACTTGTTTTATAACGAGGGGTTATTAGTGGCAGAGCTTCTTTGTCGACGAGGATTCTTGGCAAATCTTGGTTTATGAGATTACATTTGATGGTGTAATTCTCATTCTACTTTTACTATACTATGTTTATGCTCTAATATCACGTATGAAATAAGTTCAATCATGCTCACATGTGTACTCTTGCATTTATGCAGTTTTAGGTTTAAATTTATTCACATTTTCCACCTCACTACACTTTATGGCTTTGTCACCTTTTGGGTGTTTGCCAACACAACCCGATTCGAAGTCCAAGTGGACATTCCAGGTTGAGGTGTGTCAGTTGAGGCCGCTCAAAGGAAGGTGAACGCGAACGTTTTTTGGAAGAACTCGACTTGAAAGAAGTTGGCATTTTGGATCAGAAGCCAACAAAATGTTGTAAAGGCATTTTGGTCCCTTATTACTCTAAAAAGCTTGCAAAAACACATCTGTCTTATCACTAATTACTCAAAAGTTTAAACCAATCATCACTATTATGACTCAGAATAATCCATGTCTTATCAAACACCCAACCATGTTAAAAGATAAAGCAAAATACGCTTCATAAAAATATTTAGAATTAACCCCTGAATGACCTTGTCCAATAAAAAGAAAAAATTATCACAAACTTAAAATTTTTCGTTTTGTCACAAAACACTTAAAAACTAAAAGCACAAAAATTATGTTGACGGAGGCGGTTTGGTCTCTTGCCAGCTGCGTTGCTAGATCGACGACCAAAGAGTCGACGGCTGGTCAGGTCATGTCGTCTACTGCTGCGTAGTCGACATCCAAGGAGTCTACGGCTGTTAAGTGTGGAGTTACTGGGTCAGCTTGATCAGCAAAAACACTTGACGGGTCGGCCGGAAGCATAAGAGTTGGCTCGTTTTCCCCTCAACCCGATCGGTATCTTTAGCCTTACCCACCTCCAAAGCAACTAGAAGTTTCTTGGTGGCTGCTTCGCTCAACTGCCTTCCTAGGCGCCCATTACTTTGCTTTATTCGAGCATTCTTTAACCATCTCGACAATCCTCATAGCGGCCCTGAGCTCCGTCTTCTTGGCTACTGAGGCATCCTGAAGCCTTTTCAGGTCTCACTCGAGTTTGAACACTCTGCCTGTTTTACAGAAGAGGTGTCAGATCGCCCAGTATTGAGAAAAGAGAGCCTGCACGGGAAAATACTATGGAAATCAACAAAGGAAAAGACGTTTCGTAGCATAAGAAAGTGAAATGGGAAGAAGAACTTACTCCAGCCTGCAGATCAAGGGCGAGGCTACTTGCTTCTTCAAGGAAAATGTGTTCCCCTTGGCTCGTGCTATGTCATCCACGACACTCGCCTCGCGAAAGATCCTCATGCATACCTTCAAGAATGAGTCGATCTCTTGGATAGAGGTGTCTTTCAAGCGAGCTATTGTCATGGCGGTCGTACCCAACCTCTCTATTCTTAGGGAAGCAGAGGCGCTCACCACCGGTCTCTTAGGAAATGGGGCTTTTGGCCCATTAGCAGCCATGCCTTGCCCGAAGATTTGCTTATGCTTAAAAAAGGGTACTATGCACCAACCAAGAGGGAAGGCAGTGATCTCCAGTTGGCTGTTTGCGAGCTCTGCATAGAGCACTATTTTATCCCATAGCTTGGCGGGCATTCCGCTCAACATCCTTGTCCATTTTATTCATCTCTTCTTCTGTAAAGTACGAAGAAGTCAGAAATGAACAAGTAGAAGTGAGTCTATTCAGATAGACAAGTACTGAGAGACTATGCAATTTATCTCTTAGAATACCAACCGCTCGTAAATGAAAGTCATTTAGGATAGTGACAATGTAAATTTCTCTAGCAGGCAAAAAAGTGACGACTGCCAACTAAAGCTCTTCCTCCTCGAAGAAGGAGATTTGTTGAGAACAGTCAACTACATAGAAAAAGAGGGAAGTTGTATTTAAGTTAGAAAACTCATAACAAACTACGAGACACTAGGATACGAATGAGGCATGGTATGTATTAGAACAAGAGTAGAGCAAGTTAATCCTAAAGCACCTTGCGATTCGAGCGTCTGTCATTTCTAACTTAGTCAAGCTCCCCAGTTGCCGCTTATAAGGAACCAGCTCTTCTTGTAGGGTCATTGATTTGATGAATTGTCCGTAAATAGTAGACAAAAGCCGAGCATGTGGTAGAATCTGACCTGGCTATGACTATTTCATAGTTTATAGTAGTGTCGGATAAGGGCAAGGCTAGTTTGAAAAACTCCCTCTAAATCACATACACGCTAAGGAAGAAGCGAAAATTATTGGGATTGACTTATGGGAAGCTAAACCAGTGTAGGCCATGATATGATGAAGGAAGGGGTGCAAAGGCAACCGAATGCCACATTTGAAAAGCTCAGCAAAAAAAAGCCACCCAATCATGTGGCAGTCGGCTAAGTTTTTCCACGTAACCGGTGGTCTGAGGATGACATCAGAAGGATGCTATGTAGATGTGCCAACTTTTCTAACAACGGTTGGGTTATGATGATATGGGTATGATCGACATTGTATTCACAAGCGTTATAGTGAAACGGGTCAGCAGGACACCGACTCGATAGGCGAAAGAACGTTTTCAAAGCACATACTACCGAGCGTAGGGAACTGTAATGCGCAGCGCTCGGATGCATTGGGAAAGCCTTCGACTCCCATTTCGCTGAAGGCTGCCTGGTCGGTAACATGCTCTAAGTCTTCTTCGCGTAGCTAGAGAAAGACCATTCCCCAGAAACAAACGACGAACCTTCTGATGAGGAACCCTTGACCAAAGAGTTATGATGCTTGTTAACGTTGGTCACTTTTAGGCTCACCCCCAAGGAAAAACCTAGGAGCCTAAGGCCCAAAGGGTTCATAGAAAGTTTCCCCGAGCACTATAGTCGGACGAAATAAAAAAAGAGTTGTCCAACTGCATGAACGACGTGGGTAAACTGACATCTTTTGTTAGCGTGAGTCAATATTAGGAAAAATAGGGAATGTAAATAATAGGAGTCCTTTATTAAGTAGGTTTGTGTATATGTTTTTTGTTTCCTTGTAAAACTATGATAGCACATGTATATATTTCAAAACAAGTAATAGAAGAGAGATTCCCGTAAAAGTTCTATTTGGTATCAAGAGCCAAAACCCTAGTTTTCTTTTCCGCTGTGCTTGGTTGACCTTATTTCTACAAATCTTCTGCAGAAAACAATGTTGCCGTGTGGGTGTGGTACTGCTGTGTGTGCAGTCTGCTATTGTGTATTGCTGTGCAGTGCTGTGTATTGTTGCCGTGTGGGTGTGGTACTGCTGTGTGTGCAGTCTTCTGCTATATATTGCTGTGCAGCGCAATACCTTGCTACTGCCATGAGGGTTGTGTACAATTGTTGTGTTTTCTGCAATTGTACCATGTATTAACGTGCAGTGTGTACTTGTCTACTGCTTGTCTGTTACTTAGAAAGTCTTGGGGCTGCTACGGTATTGGTGGTGTGTTCTCAAATCAGAGTTGTTATCGGTTTGTACTGCTTCAGTACAGATTGCAGGAAGCCGTAAAATTTTATTAATGGACTCAGGAGGCAGTGGCGTGTTGAAGTTAGAGGGCAGTAATTCAACCAATAATCAAGTAATGAATCCTGTCGTTATTCAGAGTGATGCGTCTGCTGTACCAAATACCGTGAAATTAAATGGATCGAATTATCCTCTTTGGTCCAAGATTTTGGAGATGCACATCGCTGGACGCGGTAGGAAGGGCTTTGTCACTGGGAATACCAAGGAGCCTGCTGAGGCTAGTGCTAAGTATGAGGCGTGGGAGACAGGGAATGCAATAGTAAAAGGGTGGTTGATCAATTCCATGGAACCTGCTATCATGGGATTTTTTTATTCACCTACGTACTGCTAAAGAAGTTTGGGAAGAGGTGGCTCGAACTTATTATGATGGTTCAGATATTTCTCAGATTTATGAATTGAAGGTTAAATCGTTCAGACTCCGTCAAGAGGGTCGGCCAGTTGGTGTGTATTATGCTGATCTCAAGTCCGTTTGGCAGGAGTTAGATCAACGGAGACCAATCAAGATGGTATGTGCTGTGGATTTCAAGACACTTCGAGAAGAAATTCAGGTTGATCGTGTGTATGCTTTTTTGGCGGGTTTGGATGATGTGTTTGATAAAGTACGTAGTGATATTTTACGTACTCAGCCCTTACCTTCTGTTGAGGAGGTGTTTTCTGTTGTTTGACGTGAAGCTCAACGACATGCTACCATGATGGGTGGGAGTAACAATCAAGGAGGATTGCCGTCCATGGCAATGATCTCTCGGCCAGCTGGTACTCATCGTGCTAGTAATTTTTCTAATCAATCTTTAAATTCTCGACCTTTCAACCGAGAAAATAAAGATGATTTGAAGTGTACTTTCTGTGGACAAACCCGTCATACTGAAGATACATGCTTTACTAAACATGGGGTGCCTGATTGGTTTCCAGAGTTAAAGAAAAAATTGCGTGCCAAGGAGCGTGGAGCAGCCGGATCCAGTGGAGGCCGTGCCTCCCTTGCTGTGGCTACACCCACAGTCCAGGAAGCCGTGCCTAGTTCTAGTAACTCCAGTCAGAATTTGTTGCTTGGTACTTGGGGTGACTCATCTTCTGACACAGGTACCGTGGGACGTGTTCTCTTAGCCTCCGAAAATCAGCACCATACAGGTTGGATTCTGGACTCTGGGGCAACGGATCATATGACATATGATAAAAATATGTTTCAATACATGACCACATCTCACAGGAAAAATATATCAACTGCCAATGGTACTTTGGCACCCGTGTGTGGTGCCGGCACTGTGCATCTTACCCCTACACTTCCCCTACATCATTGCTTGCTTGTTCCTTCTTTATCCCATCATCTGTTATCCATACCACAGGTTACTGAACAATTGGATTGTGTTGTTCTAATGTATCCATCATTTTGTCTCCTTCAGGATATTCAGACCAAGGAGATAATTGGGCGTGGCACTAAGAGAGAGGGGTTGTACTATGTGGACGACGTCGTTTCTGGCAGAGCTAATGCGGTTCGAGCGTCCCGATCTAGTAATTTACAAGAAGTGTGGTTGTTGCATCGTCGGTTAGGGCATGCATCTTTTGGGTATTTACGGCATATGTTACCTAGTCTATTTAGTGGAATAAATGAATCAGACTTACATTGTGAAGTATGTATTCTTGCTAAAAGCCATCGGGCTTCGTTTCCTCCTAGTATGAATAAAAGAGCTTTACCGTTTGAACTTGTGCACTCTGATGTTTGGGGACCATCTCCTGTTGTTACTTCTTCTGGGATTAAGTGGTTTGTTACGTTTGTTGATGATTGCACTCGTATGACGTGGTTATATGTGGTGAAAAATAAGAGTGATGTTGGTATGGTATTCCGAACCTTTTCTCAAATGATTCGGACACAATACTTATCTGTAATTAAAGTTCTTCGTTCTGATAATGGTGGTGAGTATCTTAAATGTGAGTTGTCGGAGTTTCTTTGTGATCAAGGCATTCTCCATGAAACAACCTGTCTCTATACTCCACAGCAAAATGGAGTGGCTGAACGGAAAAATCGCCATATCTTAGAAACGGCACGTGCTCTACTTCTGGGCGCGTCTGTTCCTAAGATTTTTTGGCCTGAAGCAGTTACTTATGCTGTCTACGTGATTAATCGTATGCCCTCTCGGGTGATTGACTTTCGAACTCCTCTTCAAGTCCTCACTCAACATGTTCAGGTGATGTCTACTCATACTCTCCAGCCCCGGGTATTTGGTTGTGTGGCTTATGTGCATATTCTGAAAATTCATCGCACTAAGTTGGATCCGTGTGCCCTTCGATGTGTGTTTGTTGGTTTCTCATCTCACCAAAAAGGATATAAATGTTATCACCCTGAGACTCGGCATATGTATGTTACTATGGATGTGACCTTTTCTGAATCGGAGTTTTTTTATGCCCCCGTATCTTCATCTTCAGATCACCAGGGGAGAGCTCTAGTGGTGATTTGGAATGGTTGGACTTGGGATAAAATACTGTGGTAAATGCTGAGGCCGTGCATGCTGATGCCGTGCCTAATGCGGCAGTGATCATACATGCCGTGCCAGTTGCTGCCGAGAGCAGCATGCAGTCAGAAACAAAAGATGCCGAGAGTGATCTGCAGTCAGGACAGTTCATTGTCGAGCCTACTTGTGTAACCCTCTCTCTCTCTAGCTCCACGGTGATGCCCAATGATTCTTCTCTGAATAAACCTGAGGTAAGTATTGTGGATGATTATGTAACTAATGCAAGTACTGATGTAAATACATATAAGCTGCCACCGAGACAAAATCGGGGTGTGCCACCTGACAGGTTTTCTCCGGAAGGCAAAGTAAAGTATCTGATAGCCAACTAAGTCTCATGCAATGGTCTTGCACCAGAGCGTAAGACCTTGATAGACAATATGGAGGCTATTCAAGTACCAACTCGTGTGGATGAGGCTCTAAAGGATCCAAAGTGGGCAAACGCAATGGATGAAGAAATGTTGGCGTTACAGAAGAATAATACCTGGGAGGTGACGTCCTTGCCGGAGGGAAAAAAAACAGTTGGATGCCGGTGGGTGTTTACCGTCAAATACAAAGCCGATGGATCAATAGACAGGTACAAAGCAAGGTTGGTAGCTAAAGGATACACCCAAACATATGGTGTAGATTATCAAGAGACGTTCTCTCCGGTTGCCAAGATGAATACGGTACGTGTTCTGATATCTTTAGCCGCTAATATGGACTGGCCATTAAAACAGTTTGATGTGAAAAACGCTTTTCTCCATGGGAACTTGGAGGAAGAAGTATATATGGATTTTCCTCCTGGGTACAGTGCTGGTAGAAGTACCGAAGTATGCCGGTTGCGTAAGTCTCTTTATGGGCTGAAGCAATCGCCTTGTGCATGGTTTGATAGGTTTACTCAAGTTATGAAAAAGATTGGGTATTATCAGAGTCATTCTGATCATACATTGTTCGTTAAACGGAGACAGGAAAAAGTGACAGGCTTAATCATCTATGTAGATGACATGATTATTACTGGAGATGATTGTGATGAGATTTCAAGATTACAGAAGAATCTTGCGGCTGAGTTTGAAATGAAGAACCTGGGGGATTTGAAATATTTTCTTGGAGTTGAAGTTGCTCGATCTTCGAAAGGTATTTTCTTGTCACAACGTAAGTATGTTTTGGATTTGCTAAAAGAAACTGGTATGCTGGGATGCAAGCCAGTAGATACACCTATTGTTGAAAAACATCATCTATGTGTGGATCCGAATCAGAAATCAGTTGATAAGGGGAGATATCAGAGACTTGTAGGGAGACTAATTTATTTGGCTCATACATGGCCTGATATTGCCTATGCAGTAAGTGTAGTAAGTCAATTTATGCATTCACCAAGTCTAGATCATATGGTTGCTGTTATGCGTATCTTAGCATATTTAAAGTCTGCACCTGGGAAAGGAGTTCTATATCGGAAGTATGGACATTTGAGAATTGAGGGGTTCACGGATGCTGATTGGGCAGGAAGTGTAGGTGACAGACGGTCTACGTCGGGATACTTTACTTTTGTAGGAGGAAATTTGGTTACATGGAGAAGTAAAAAACAGAAGGTAGTATCAAGATCCTCGGCTGAGGCCGAGTATCGAGGGATGGCTCACGGCATTTGTGAGATTCTCTGGCTTCGAAAGCTTCTTGAGGGGCTTGGGTTCAAGCCAAAGGAAACCATGAGACTATACTGTGATAATAAGTCAACAAGAGATATAGCTGATAATCCGGTACAGCATGATAGGACAAAACATGTGGAAGTTGATCGACATTTTATTAAAGAGAAGCTTGAAAGGAAGATTGTGTCAATACCTTTTGTGAAGTCAGAGGAGCAACTTGCAGACGTTCTAACTCATGCAGTATGTAGTCGAAGGTTTGTTGACTCACTTGTCAAGTTGGGCATGTGTGATATCTATGCACCAACTTGAGGGGGAGTGTTAGCGTGAGTCAATATTAGGAAAAATAGGGAATGTAAATAATAGGAGTCCTTTATTAAGTAGGTTTGTGTATATGTTTTTTGTTTCCTTGTAAAACTATGATAGCACATGTATATATTTCAAAACAAGTAATAGAAGAGAGATTCCCGTAAAAGTTCTATTTCTTTATGGGACAAGTCTCCAAGGGCAAAACTACTCAAGTGCCATTTGGACTATGTGGCGGTTCGCACTCAACAATAGAAGCCTATGATGGGGCGAATTAACCAAGGTCCAAGTAGGATGATTAACTTGCTTAGACCTAAAAAAACCTATACTACAAAATTGTCACTGACAATAGCCTGGCCGAATAGGTGGAATGGTGTTAGTGAGTTAGTACAAGTTGTTGGCACATTAAATGACACTTTGAGAGACTCCAAGATTGAGAGGCCTATATATAGAGATGAAGGCCTTCAATATGGGGGTCGGACGAATAAGAGAGAAAATAATGATCGTAAGAGCCGAGCGCTATTTTCTTAAAGTCAATAAATTATGAGCTATACAATGGATTTAGGCCAGTTTTGAGAGATGAACCACTTATATCTTTGAATCCATTTCATTTCAGTCCATATCATAAACCCATTACAAGGGATTTAATTAAGTTTGCTAACTTTATAATTTTGAGTGTTAACATATGGCTCATCCTAGAAATAATGCTTTGCATTCGCCAAAAATTTTTCCCTTTGCTGAAACGTTAAATATGGATTTACAACTGCCAAATAATTCACAATGTCATCAAACCAAGGTGTACTGCTATGGGCGGCAAAGAGCTATTCATCTAGAAAGCTTTCACTTAATGGGAGTGAATCCCTTCAACCGTTGGAAGAATTAATTGCGATAAATGATCACCCACCATGTTCTCACTACTTTTCTTATCATTAATCTCCAAATCGAATTCTTGAAGTAGAAGAACCAATAAATTAACCTTGGTTTTGCATCCTGTTTAGACAACAAATAATTCAAGGTAACATGAATAGTGTAAACAATTACTTTTGACCCGACCAAGTATGAACAAAACTTTTCCAATGCATATAATTCAACGAATTCTCTGTTGCCCATTGTTGAGATTCCCTGGCCATCTTGTCAAATACTTCAAACGCCACCCTAGCTGACTTAGAAAACAAAGATCCTCTAACTGATGCATTGACATAGCTCTTAGATGTAGGATTAGCCCGGTAAAAAGATGCTCATCTGTGGGTCTGTGTCAACGCCAGCATGTGGACATTTCATTTACACCTCAGTGTACCTCTCCCATGCCTCGTGAAACTCCTTGTTTGGCCGCTATGAGAATGACAAAAATCTCTCCTGTAATTCAAGGTCTTGGACGTAGGATAGTATTTGTTCAAAAACTTTGTATGCAACTGCTGCCAAGTAGTGATACCGTTAGCCGGAATGGTGAATAGCAATGTTTTTGCCTTCTCCTTTAGAGTAGATGGAAAAAGATGAAGCTTAATAGTTTCAGCCGAAGAGCCCATGATCAAAATATTCTTGCATCCCACCACCAAAAATTTCATAATGTGCATATCTGCATCCTCATTTGGCATCCCATGAAAGGTTACTAAAATTTCAAGCATATGGTGCTTGATCTCGAGAGCATCGTCTTCTTCCTATACACATAATGCAGCTCGGGACATCATTGGCACAGGTTTTCAATGGTTCTCTGCATGGCCGGTCCATGAAAGGTTAGTAATACCAACGCCATTGGTTCCTCTAAAAAATCTGCAAACAAATAATGTAGGAAAGCCCTCGGGAAGGAGGTTCCTACGCCAAATTACTATCCTTGCGTCTCTCCTAAGTGCCCGTTTGTTCAGGTTCTGGATCAAACTGTTCAAGTGATATCCTCTGTGAACAAGTTTTGACCATTCAAATTTTGCTTGCTGCGATGAGAAAAAAAAAAAATGATTTAATAAAAAGCTATTCACAAAAATAATTAACCAATAATATGGTAAAGCACAAATTATTTAAAAACAGTCTCCGTCAACGTCGCCGGCTTCTTGATAGGATTTTTACCACATACGCAAAAGGGGTTAAAATCACACAAAATACTTGCAAATGCTTTCAAGAGTACAAGGTAGTTGTAGGAAGAATGCTTATGCAAGGTCGTTTTCCAAAGTGATTATTTGAAACAATTTATGTTAAAAACCAAATCTTAATTAACTATCCGAAACAAGGTTTAGAAAAGATTGAATTTACAATTTAAAATAAGAAAAACGTTTTGATGAAAACAATTAAGAAGAAATCAGCAATCACATAAAAAATTTGGGAAATGCCTAGAAATAGGACAATTTCTTAATCTTGGGACATAAATAGGACATTTCAAACATGCGCACGGCATGCACATGCCATGCACAACAATTGGACATAAATAAGATTTTTCCTACACCTTGAAATGACCAAATTTTTCTTCCATATAAATGAGTTATCTAGAAATTTTAGCTCTCATTTCTCATTTTGTAGAGAGAGAAATAGAGAGGAGAGATAAAATCTCCCTCCCCTAATTGTAGTTCAAAGAACCTTAACCCACCCATCTTCTGCATCCAAGAGCTCTCTCTAACTCACTCATCTTCTTCATCCAAGCTTGCTCGCTCTCTCTCTCTCTCTCTCTCTCTCTCTCTCTCTCTCTCTACATTTTGAATATGCACAAGAGCTCTCTCTCTAACTCACTCATCTTCTTTGATTTTTACCTTTTCATTCGTAAGTTTTCTGAACTGGGTTTGATTAATTTTGCTTTTTGATTAATGGATTTTTGGAGTTGAAGTGATTGGTTTGGTGTTTCTTGGAGGAGACCAAAATCCTTCAATTTTGATTTTTGATTTTTTACCATTTCTCTGGTTTATATGTGGGTTTTCATTTCTTCTGTCCTTTCCCTCCCTCTGCTCCCTCTCTCAATCCAAATTTACAAGCACTAAAATAAGGTTTGGCTTTTGCTGCAATTAAATGAAATAACGTATTAAAGGTCCATTGCCTTTTGGAGAGGAGATAAATTTGAGGGAAAAAGAAGAAATTAGAGTGGAAAGAAGGAAGAGAGAATGATATGGACGAAACTATTTCACGTACTTGTTCGATCTCTTCGTATCAAGCTCGCTCATACACTGTATGTACAAAACATGCATAGGACATGGACATGTTATGCTCACAGATCTGAGCTCAACCCAAAAACCCATAGCTCATAGTTCTCTCTTTGAAATCAGAAAAAAATGACGCAATTAGATAAATGACCCTAAACATTATATGTTGAATTTGGTATCAAATTTGATTGGGTTCAAATATTTCAAGGATTTGAAAAATTACAGTTTGAATGGGCACGAAAGAACCCAAGTGAATCAAAAGAAATTGTTTCACGAACTCGTTTGCTTTTTCCGTATTTGCAACGCCTGCCTCTGAATCAAAGGAAAAAGTAGTAAACTACATTAATGCGAAGAGTATCCAAGATGTAAATATGCACCATCTACACATAATACACTATATGCACACCACATGCACATAATATGCACAATACATACACATGATATGCACAGAACCAGAAAAACTTTAACGGCAACATATTGGTATTGTGCATACAATTAAAACATAATTGTTATGTATATAAGGTTATAGTGACAATTTGAAAAGTCTTGTTACGTATATCAACCACCGCTTAACCATGCACGTGGAAAATATGATATTTGTTGTCGTTATTTCATAGACACGCATGATCCTTAACGTCCTCTAAGTTTTTTCTTAATTTTGTTTTTCGTTGAGGCCAACTAGGTTGTGGTTATACTCGCTAAATTATGAGGCACAACATACGTGCATCATAATTAATTAGTGAACATTCCCGCTTCTTATATTAAGATGTAGCCATGCACACCACATGCACATTATGAAAAAAAATTCGCAAATTTCTACAATTGGACACTTGAACCAGAAATTGTTCCATCCCAGTCTTATAGCACATCAAAACTTGAAATTTATTCCACAACCCATATGCACCAACATGAAACACAAACCCTAATTTAACTTCTAAGGATTAATTCATGTTACAACAACCCATTTATTCCATAAATCATTGATGAAGGATCTTGGAACTAAACACCCTACCTTACTATACCTGCCGAAGCTTTAGTCACGGAAAAAAAATGGAACTTTATGGCCAAAACAGAAAATATAGTACAAAACCCAACTCACTATTCTCACATTGCTCTCGCTTGCCTATGCTCAAAGATCTAAGGAAGGGAGAGAGAGAGAGAGAGAGAGAGTAGATAGAGAGTAGAGAGAGAAAGTGAGAGAAGAGAGAGAGGAGGGGAGAGAGAGTAGAGAGAGAAAGTGAGAGAAGAGAGAGGAAGGGAGAGAGAGTAGAGAAAGAGAGAAATCAAAAAATGGAGGAGTGAAAGTGAGGAATAACCCATTTATAGGTGGGTATTTTAGTAATTTCGGTTGTGTGCATGGTGTGCATAGCTTGTGCATGGCTGATTTGTCCTATTTCTGTCTCAAGATTAAGAAATTGTCCCATTTTGGGGTATTTTCCAAAAAATTTTGGAAAACAAATTGTAACAACACACTAGTTTGATAAAATAAGAGTAAAGAGACACTTAGGTTTAGCCGTCACCTTAAGAATCTTATGTAGTTTTACCAATTACTTATGAATTGCGCATGCAACTTGAATGTTAGTTTTCCTAATGCATATTCTACTTGCGGTAAATACAACGTATATCAAATATGCAATCCTTTTGTAGCATTTTTATCAAATGTAAACATGCAAGACTCATTACGCTTTGTGAAAACCCTTGAAAACCATCAACCCTTAAGACGTGTTACTCGCCTTAAGTGAAATTACAATTATTAACCACAAAAAGCATTTGTCAATTTCAAAGTGACCTTCTAACTGAAATTGCATCTGATTACTTATCTAAACATTCTAATGGTAACTAGTTATTAAGACATAAAGACAATTTAAACACAATGATTAATAATTCAAAGTATGCATGCATTATATCATAAACAATTAAATAAAGTCCGTATATTCATGTTAACCCTTGTGGCTTTGCCCTAGAAAAATGAATTAGTTATGCATATTCATAATCAAAATCAAGAAAAATATTATTAAGAAGGAAAAAAAAAATTGAAAACACCTTGGATTACAAAATCTACATATCTCCAACAGCTCTAGCCGAATTCTCTCTCAAAATCGCATAGAGAGAACCCTAATGGTCGACTAGATCTATTTATTCAGCAATGAAATATTTCCTAGAAAATATCTTCTAAAAACTAGGACACAAATATGCTAGAGTTGCCTAGTCATAAATATGCCATGTTCAGGGCCCAAAACACCTCCAAAATGGGGACAAGAGATTTGTTTAAAACTTGAGAGGTTCTAAACAACTTTGTAGAAAGGTACGAATCGAGACAACATCGTCTGGTGCACCAAAATGTCCAATTAAGCATAAAATGTCAATCTGCCAGCTTCATGCGTTGATCCTTTATTAATTCGCCATAAATTAATTAGTTGGCACAAAAATCTAAAACTTTGATACGAACAAGTTGAAAGACTTGCGAACGTCTTCCAATCAGAATCACTTCAAAATTCGTTTGTTTGATCACTTTTTCTCAAGAGGAAATCACAAGTCTTACACTGGAATAATAAATCAAAGTATAAAAATTTCATCAAAATATACAAAAACAGGGTAAAATACATAATATAAAATCGACTCATCATACATAAGGAAAAAAAAAAAAAAACCAACAGGGCATAAGCCTAAAAGATAAGGAAAGAATATTACGAGACCACGACCTCATTTATATATGCAACTAGTAAGCAAAGACAAGAAGGTTGACCTTGCTAAAAAAAACCTGGACCCAAACAAGCCAAATTATAAGCAACAAAATTCCCTTCACAATAGTTATGACGAATTTCAGAAGATCAACTTTGGTGCATTAGAGCACGACAATTCATTATTAAATTTCTCAAAATGTGATTATCTATTTTTGCACTTTTGATGTATGATATAAAAAATTCAGTGTTAAGAGGGCATGTTCATTCTAAAAGGGCCCAACATTTCCAATTCTTCCAATTTTCTTCCCCAATTGCATTATTTTTTGCTTGTTCTTCATTTCCAATCATTAAAAATCTCATTTTCCTTTAAAAATATTTAAGAATCAATCAATCTTCTTATAAAGAAAAACACTTAATGATTTCACTGGCTTCACGAATTTTTTGAAAGACGTTAGACATTGTTTCTTAAGAGAAATTTAAAAATGTTGTACTGATGATTTAGGAACTGCTTTTAAAAAGGCTAAAAGCACTTTTATGAAAATAATTTTGAAACCAATTTTTAATGAAAATGCAAGTGAATCGTGAAAAAGCAGTTGGAGTGTTTTTGGAACCTATGAACATTTTGTTTCTTTCAAAAAACGCTTTTAATTATTTAAAAGCTCTTCTAAATAAGTCTTTAAAATAATGAAGTGCAAGTTGATAAGTTAAAATAGCAATTCCCGTAATAATTCTCATTTTTTATTATCAGATTGTACATAAATAGTATGACAGTAAACTCAATCTTTTTTTATGGCCAAGTACGATAAACTCATTATTCAATAGTGGAAAACTCGAGGTTGAGTCAATTTCCTTCGAACTAACAAATTTTACATGTAATTTAAATGGCTTCTTACGATCCTTTGGTTCTTTTCAAAGAGAGAAATTCTCGAAGCAAGCAGTTGTCCAACCTATTTGTCCAATATATCAGAGCACATTATATACGTTGTTAGCTAAACAATTTACGTGTGTATTAAGTTCAAGATACGTCACTCATAAGCACGTGTGTTAAGAGCAATCCCAACTTCTTTCTTGATCCTCATGCATAAGAATTATACATTACACCAAAAGAACACCGATACAAGCTTTGCTACAACAAATTTATGTACGTAATATGATCACACATTGTACTTTTGGGAGGTGTTGTGTTCTAATTGGCTGTTTGTTTGAGTATTTTACTTGAGCAGTAATTGCAGTCAGCAAATGAAAGTTTGTATTTCGTTGATTCTGTTACTTGTGTAATGATTTTGAATGGATACAGATATCATCTTAAAAGTATAACATCAAAGTTGCTCTATCACTTGATAGATTAAATTAATAACACATATCATACATCACTAGGTGATACACGAATGAATGGTTACCTGAACGGGACTCAGCAGTGGAACAACACCCTCCAATGCAGCATTCAAGGGAAAGAAGCCCCGAAACTTGTCTAACTGCTAAGATGCAAATCAGTTTCATTGTGGACTTTCTATAAATGCCGACAAAGCAGGATCCACTGCATCTTTAGACAATAAATTAACGATCAACTCCGCAGTTGATGCATCTGCAGAAAAACCCCTCTCCACCATTTCTTGAATAAGCCTCACCGCCCTTGATGTGTCATTGTTATTGAAAAACCGTCGGATAATTGTGTTGTACGTGCAACCATCTGGAGAACGACCTCTCTCTTTCATTTCCCTTAGCAAGCTTTCTGCTTTACATGTTAGCCCCCCATTACAAAATCCACTAATCATTATATTATATGCCCAGACATCAGGTTGAATTCCTTTTGATGGCAAACTACGAAAGAGATCCCATGCATATTCAACTTTTTCGGCTCTACACAAACCTTGAATAAGAATATTGTAAGTTACAATATCAAAATCCAACTTCTTTCCCTCCATCTCTTCCAACAATTCAACTGCCTTGGGAAATTGTTGGTTTTTACAAAGGCCATCCAGTAAAATATTATACGTTTGAACATTTGGAAGTTGACCTAAAGTATGCATTTGAGAGAACAAGTTATGTGCATCTTGTATTCTTCCCATCTTGCAAAACCCATCAATAAGAGTGTTATAAGTAACCATATTTGGAACAATTCCCCTATGAGACATTTCCAGAAAAAGCATCCGGGCATCATCTATCCTTTTAAGTTTACAATAGCCATTTATCAATATGTTATAACTATGAGCATCAACCATGCACCCTTTGCTAAACATTACGTCAAAAACCTTTTTTGCCTCATCCATTTCTCCTCGCAAACAATACCCATCCATAAACGAATTGTAAGTAATCATATCAGGTTCGATACCTCTTTGAATCATCATTTCGATCACGCTCCTTGCTTCTTGGACCATTCCCTGTTTACAAAATGTATCAACCAAGACATTAAAGGTGTACACATCTGGAAATATATGTTTACTCACCATTTCATTCAACAATCTTGTAACTTCTTTCCAATCCTGTAATTTGCAAACTCCATGAATCAAGACATTATAGGTCCTGACATCTGGGGCAACACCCTTACTCTCCATTTCTGAGAAGAGCTTCAGTCCATCGGCAACTAGAGTATCTTTACAAAGACTGTCGATAATCGTGTTATAAATAAACATGTCAGGCTTGCAAGCCCCTTCTTCCATCTTCTTAAGCAATTGGACCGCTGCAGTGTTGTCACCTTTCCTGCAAAGGCCCTTTATTAGAATAGCGAAAGTAACCACATCCGGCTTACAATTACCACTGTCCATCATTTTGTTGAAAAGTGCTGCTGCCTCGGCCTCTCTATTTTGAAGAAGAAAGCCGTTGATTAGAGTGTTGCAGGTCGTGACATTTGGTTCCAAACCCAATTTGAAGAAGTTTCCCAAGACTGACAAACCAAACCCCATTTGGTGCAAATGGCAAAAGCAGTTAATGATAATACTCAGAGTATAAATATCAGGACGAATTCCCGACACACCCATTTTATTATTCAAGGAGATGACTGCCGAATAATGTTTCAACTTGGCAAGTTGAGTCAAGATTTGGTTGAAAGGGACAACGGAAGGCAGAGGGCGCCTTTGAAGCATTTCGTCGAACACATTGAGAGCATCCTCAACATTACTGATTTTCACATGCTGGTGTTGTTGGGTATTTCTAGATTCGGTCGATATAGAAGCTGGAGAATGAAATAAAGCCAAGTAATTGTTGAAGAAAACAACAACAACAGAAGAAGAATGAAGAAGACAAGGCAGCATACCTCTGAGTCTGAGTCTGGTGGTGCTGCTTCTGCTGCCATAACCAACCTTCAAATAAGAAGAAGCAGCAGCAATCGCTGCCCGCATCATCAACAGCATCTTAAGTCAGCGATTCAGTGCGTTAATCCTCCACAATAGAGTCTACTCGGGAATAAACCACCCTTGTTGTTGAGTGTGATGGAAAATGCTCTCCCTCGAAATAATGAAATCAAAACCCCATGTTGCTTCAGATAGAGTCTACTCTTGCGAAATCTAAAACCCAAACAATTGTAATCTCTCTACCACCACCACCTTGTAAAACACATATACGAAGACTCGATCCTGCATAAATATTGGTTATAATGCCACAACTGATGCACAGAAGCAACGTCAATCTGGTAAATTTAATAAATGATGGGGCATGTTCACATCATTTACAACATCATTTAGCATATACTTCTTGAAGGCTTATAAAGAAGAAAATATTATTTCTTCAATTCAATTATTATCATTCATTTTTCATACTATTAAATAATGCAGATTATTAAAGAAAATTTAGAGAAAAAGTAAAGAAATATTATTTTTAAGTTAGAATATTGTAGTACTAGCATTATTTTAATATTAAAAAAAATAAGAAGATAATATGCAAGCCTTAGTGAGAATTTGAAGTAAGCACGAGAGTATATGGGTGTGTTTGGAAGTGTATTTTAAATAATTAAAAAAAAAAAACGTTTTTGATTTAAGTGCTTTTAGAATCAATCATTAATAAAAGTCAAGTACATTCTGAAAAAATACTTGAAATACTTTTTAAAAGAAGCACATAACTGGTGCACTACAAAAATTGTCTTTGTATTGGTCTCATTGTATGTCAACTATTCATTATCTTTACTCTCTAGTTATATTTCTTATGTTAGCTTTGCCAGCCTCTACAGATTCCGGTCGCTTCAAGACTTCAAGTTGAATAATTTGGTTGGTTAAGTGAAACACGTTCACCACACAAATAAAGTGACATTGGACACGTACCGTCGTTAGGCTCACACGTAGGCAGAACCAAGATCTAATATCACAATGTGGAGAGTGTCGCACATCCAAAAGTTAGGAGAGTTGGACTACTCCTCTGTTACCTTTCGGATCTCGATTTTCAAATTTCATCTTGCTTCACTTTCAATACTGACATGCCGTTAGTTATTTATACATCTCACTTAGTTGTTACACTCTCATGTTTCATTTTAATTCGGGTTAATTACAATAACACCTCTTGAGGTTTTTTGTGTTTTCATAAAAACCCCCCACATTTGATAAATATCACTATACTCCTAAGGTTTTAGTTCACTTTCACATAAACCCTCCAAAGATGTATATACCCTTGTAGTTAATTACTTAAAATAAAAAATCTTTATAAATAAATAGAAAAAGAAATCAAATTAAAAAAATCACAATAAACATTAAAAATGGCCAAATTGTAGAATTCTTCTTGGCTTTGAATTCTGGGATACGCATGTGCTGGGTTTTTGGTTTTGGTATTTAAGTATTGGTGGCTTCCTTCAATAATTTCAAGTTCCATAATTATTGTTGTTATATTTTTTTGGTCTGATTCATACTCTCTTTGCGAGAATGGAAGTACAACGAAAAATTCTTCTAATATTGTTTATAATTTATCGGAAACAAAGATTTCATTGATCATTTTTAATTTCCAGAAATAAAAAAATTCACCAAAATATAGAACCAAAAACAATCAGAATTGCAAAGATGGGTGTTTTCCACTCTGATACAACGATAGTGGCCAAAGAGGCGGTGTTGAAGAAGCAGTTGCAGAGGCTGGCGAGGGAAATCTTCCACGATAAAAAACAACGGGTTGAAGAGTAATCTATCTACCACTTGTATAACAAATATATAAAGACTCAATTTGGTAAATTTAATAATTGATGGGGCATGTTCACATCATTTACGACATCAAATGGTAGTTCAAAGGCTTATCAATTCGGTCCTATAGCCTTAGCATGTACTTCTTGAAGGCTTATAAAGAAGAAAATAGTATTTCTTTAAGTCAATCATAACCTTTCATTTTTTATACTATTAAATAATGCAAACTATTTAAGAA
This sequence comes from Pyrus communis, assembly GCF_963583255.1. Lineage (NCBI taxonomy): Eukaryota > Viridiplantae > Streptophyta > Magnoliopsida > Rosales > Rosaceae > Pyrus > Pyrus communis. Next base: position 18,652,016 of record NC_084810.1, on the reverse strand, counting down.
AATTTAGAGAAAAAGTAAAGAAATATTCTGTTTTAAGTTGGAATATTGTAGTACTAGCATTATTTTAATATGAAAAGAAAAAACGAAGATAATAAAAAAACCTTAGTGAGAATTTGAAGTAACCATGAGAGTATAAGGATGTGTTTTTGATGAAAGTGCTTTTGGAATCAATCATTAATAAAAATTAAGTACATTCTGAAAAAAATACTTGAAGTGTTTTTTGGAATAAGCACATAACTAGTGCACTACACAAATTGTCTTTGTATTGGTCTCGTTGTATGTAAACTAATCATTATCTTTACTCTCTAGTTATATTTCTCATATTTGATCTGCCAGTCTCTACAGATTCTGGTCACTTCAAGATTTCAAGTTGAATAATCTGGTTGGTTATGTAAAACACGTTCACAACACAAATAAAGTGACACTGGAGACGTACAATCGTTAGGTTCACACGTAGGCAGAACCAAGATCTAATATCATAATGTGAAGAGTTTCGCACATCCAAAAGTTTGGAGAGTTGGACCACTCCTCCGTTACCTATCGGATCTCGGTTTTCAAATTTCATCTTACTTCGCTTTTAATACAGACATGCCATTAGTTATTTAAACATTTCACTTGGTTGTTACACTCTCATGTTTCATTTTAATTCGGGTTAATTACACTAACACCTCCTGAGGTTTTTCGTGTTTTCATAAAAACCCCCACGTTTGATAAATATCACTAATACCCATGAGGTTTTAATTCACCTTCAAATAACCCCTCTAAAGACGTATATACCCATGTAGTTAATTACTTAAAATAAAAAATCTTTATAAATAAATAGAAAAAGAAATCAAATTAACAAGAATCACATTAAACATTAAAAATGGCCAAATTGTAGAATTCTTCTTGGCTTTGAGTTCTGGGATACGTGTGTGTTGGGTTTTTGATTTTGGTATTTAACTACTGGTGGCTTCCTTCAATAATTTCAAGTTCCATAATTATTCTCGTTATATTTTGTTGGTATGATTCATACTCTCTTTGCGAGAATGGAAGTAGAACGGAGAAGAACATATACTACGACAACGAAAACTTCTTCTAATATTGTTTATAATTTACAGAAATAAAGATTTCATTGATCATTTTTAATTCCCAGAAATAAAAAAAATCCACCAAAATACAAAACAAAAAAGAATCAAAATTGCAAAGACGGGTGTTTTCCACTATGATATGACGACAGTGGCCAAAGCGGCGGAGTTGAAGAAGCAGTTGCAGAGGCTGGCGAGGGAAATCTTCCACGATAAATGACAACGGGTTGAAGGGTGTATTAATATAAAAATGGTCTGTGCATATTGGGTTTGCGGGTTTTCTGCACTTAATGAGGGTGATTCTGATTGAATCGTGGCTAAGAAACAATGGATAATTTGGCTGATTGTCGTGTAAACGTGTTAGGCTGGTACCGGTCTGTGCGGCATCGTTGTTGGGATTTTGGAATGTTCTTGCTATCCATTTGTGGTGATGACTTAAGGACAGGTACTAGATCCTTTGAAAAGAATGCTGATCTTGAAGCATCTCATAAGTAGATGGCTTCATAGGGTTTCTTTTGTTTTATTTAATGGTGTTTCATGTAATTTTAGTTAATGTAACATTTTTCTAGACTTATTTTATTTATTCATAAAGATTTTTATTTTAAGTAATTAATTAGAAGAGTATATCTGTCTTTAAAGGGGTTTTGTGAAAGTGAATTAAAACCTCTAGGGGTATTTGTGATATTTGACAAATGTGAGGGGTTTTTGTGAAACATGAAAAACCTTAGGGGGTGTTAATATGATTAACCCATTTTAATTCATTAGACTAAGTAAATAAAAGAAGAATTAAGGGGCATGATTAAGATTCGATCTCCAACAGAGTTGTCCTTCCTTTTATTGTATGTCATCTAAGATCTTAGTGCATAGGGTGTTGGTTTCTACCAATGCATCTTGAGTTTAAAACTCTTCCCTCTCCAAAATTGTTGTAATAATTTTGAACCCTTTTCCTTTCCCTTAATAACAATAATTTTTTTTTTAAAAGGCATATTTGCAAGAAAAATCCATGCAAAAAATGGTAGGATAATTGAGTAAAATTTTCGAATTTTTTATGGGTAAAAAACAATACATTCATGTTTTGTCGGTGTTTCGTTCCACTAGACAATCACATTGCAAATTGGAAATATTTGATTATGGAATGATGGTATTCTTCATTAGGATGAGAATACTCTTCGGATCTTTTTTTGTGAGGATTTTAGGGATTTTATCCGTTTATCATTCATTGTATGGTCAATTTTCATTAGGTAATGTTTGTGTTTAATTTTAAATAAAGAAATTCAAAATGATTTATGACAGCACAATGTACGATAAACGGATAGGATGTGAGGATTCCTAAGATCCTCACAAAAAGAATCTTGTTAGAATCTAAATTCTTATTATTAGTGGGTCGGGTGGTGAAACCTTGGAGAACAAATATCAGGTTGGGCCCATCAACCTTTAGTTTTTGCCTTTTTCCACGAGATCAAGTGGGCCCATTAAGCTTTAATATATACATTTAGTGGGGCATGTAACTATAATGATGGAAAAGTGTTGAATCCATCATTTTTATAAAAAATGATCTGCGTGTCCCGAAACGACCTAACCCAATAGAGAAATCCTAATTCATTGGGCCTTTCGATACAACCAAATAAAAAGCCCCAAGGGTGCCATATTCTAAGAGCGCATTGCATGCCGGCGTGAGTTCAAACTCCGTCAGTGACTAATCTAACAAATTTATCATTTGACAAAAAAAAAAAAAAAAAATAGGGCTCGTACTTGAGAGAGCAACCGGTGATGAGATGAGGCTTTCTCTAGTACACATTTAGTTATACATTTGAACGAGAGTCGATAGATCTTTTAACTTAACGGAATCTAATGACTCTTGGTCAGATGTGCAATTTAAATGTAAACTTTTGATGTATACTAAAACAATTCAATGTTGAGAGGGCCTCTACGTGCTGAAACGCCTTGTATGTAAATTGGGGTCTTTAAACCAAGGGCTCCCTGGTCCAGGAGAAAATTTTGATAGCCGTTAGAAAGAAAGAACTCCCTGGTCGCTTACATTTAAACCAAGGGTCAGATTCACTTAATTCAAACTTCAATGCAATCAAAACCTTACGCTCACAATCCCTCTGGTCCTAAAAACAAATGCTCTCTCTCTCTCTCCCCAAAATTCACAACCCTCTCTCTCTAGAACTCGCATTTTTGCTGTGATCCGAATCCGTGGAAGGTACTCTCCTTTCTCTTTCTCTATCAAATTATTTCTTGTTTTTTATTTAATTTCTTGTCAAATCCGTGGAAGGTAATAATCGCGAATGTTTGCGCTTTAATTTTCAGATCAAACGGCGGAAATGTTTCTTAAAAAATGAAAAGACCTCGTTCCAGATCACGACTCCAAGCCCTCTTCAAGCTCTGAAGCAGGTTCATGTTCTTGTCTTATTTTATTCAATTTCCCCTCTTTTTAATTTTTTGAATTACAAGAAATGTTGAATTTGAGGTTCGGATTCGATTGTTACTGCTTCTTATAATTTTAATTTTACTTTCGGTCCAAGAAAATGTAGAATTGTGAAATTTTCTGATTCGATTTCATCCCTCTTTTTCTTCAGTTAAAGCCCTAGAGACGATTACAACCCAGTTGGAGAGTGACGTGAGCGACAAAGGTGGGTAGTTTCTGCAATTCTTGGCTTTTTTATTCTTTACTTTCGTAATAAAAATTAGGAACTTTTTCAACTGAATTGTTACATTGTGAATTTCAATTGAGTAGTTGAGTTGTAAGAAAATGGAAATGTTAACTTTTGAGTGGTTGTTGAAGTCGGGCTCTAATTATAACATTATTTTCATAATGCACTTCGGATATTGCTACCAAATCCATCGAGGGAGATTCTGAGTTGATTGGTGACAGTCGCACGTCGAACGGAACTCAAGAAGGTTCTCCATGTCAGATGGTCCTTCCAGTTTTGTGGAGGATCACTGATTTGACGAAAGCTTAGAAAGTGATTGGAAGCATTTGTATATTCTTTCTGTTTTGAATCTCTCGGCAAATTCACTAATTGTTCTTATTCTTTAGGATTTGAAGAGAGAGCATACTGTCTTGTCTAATGAAGCCAAGCACACAATGAATCCTTTTCCGGACCCTGCAGTTCTAAACACCATTCTGCTGCTAAGTGAGTCCTTTTATATTTCATCACTCGCGATTATATTCCAACTTTCCTTCTCCCTTTGATTGTAATTGGTTGTTTCTGGATGTCTAGGTATTGAACATGAATTTTTAAACAAGAACAAAAAAGACTTTACAATGAAGTGATTCATTAGTGAGTCGGTCCAAATGTAGAAGCTTCATCAGAATTGTCTTGGTATGCTTTCTAAAAATCCACTTTATCACTGCTGCTTGCTATGACTGCTTAGAAACATGCATAGGAGTTAACTTCTAGGTAAACAAGATTAGGATGAGACCTTAAAGACTTAGCAATTCAATGATAGGCTAGGACCCCATATCTGCTTGTCTGTTTTGACTGTCCTCCGCGTGAAATTCGATTGCTTTGAACTGCTTACATTTTCTGTAATATGAAAGCCTTAGAACTGCTGTGGTTAATGTGAATGAATGAATTGCTGCCGGATGCAGTATCCAGTTTTACTTTATTTTCCTTGCATGTCTTAAGATATAGGGCCGCCTTGTTTGTCTTGATTGCAACCTACAAAAGCCAAAGTTTTTCAGTCAATGGCCTGTTTTTATCAACTTACAGCTCATTTGGATGTGGTTTTAAAATGACTGAAAGCACGTTTGGTGAAAATATTTTTAGAACCAATCTTTAGTGAAGATGCAAGTATATCTTGAAAAAGCACTTAAAGTGCTTCCTGGAAGTAGCACATAACTGGCGCTTCTTGCAAAAAGCACTTTAAGTGCTTTTGGAACCCAAAAATATTTTCTCTAAAAGCGCTTTTAGTTATTTTAAAAGCACATCAAAACGAGTCCTTAGTTTTTTCGCAATAGAAGTTTCTGCTAGAAAAAATTTTCTTTGAAAAGAAAAGAATTTTATCCAACAAAATAAATGTTTTTTCAAATTAAAAACACTCTTTAGGCAAACAAGAATTTTCATAGCTAACAATTTTTACAAAAATATAATATAATATTGTTTGGGCCCAAAATAATATTGTTGGGCCGTAGGGTTGTGCTCGGCCCAAAGCTATGTCAAAATACTATGGGCCGCCTGATGATCTCGGGCCATTTAGCAGGGATGGTCGAGTCTTATCGCAAGAAGGAATAGCCCGGATAAGTAAAGAGGGTCTAGGAGTACTGGTGCAACTAGGATTCTCGACCAGCAATGAACAAAGCCCCGAAGAGGGGTGAGTTCAAAGTCCTAATGGGAGTAGGGTGGTTTGAAGCAAAGTTGGAACGGAGCAAGGACTCCCAATCCAGATAGGGGTTTAATTCGATCTCAAGGAGTTGGTGCTATAAATACAAGAAATCATGCAACAAGGAGGGACCTGGAATTCAACATACAATTGCCTTGCGCAAAACCTCTCAAACACCTTGAGATTTTTCCTTTTCCTTTTTTGCCAACATACCTTCAGTTTGGATAAACAGCACTGTAGAGGCAACCGGCGGACATCTTCAGTTTGGATAAACAGCACTGTTGCCGTAGAATCAGCCGACCGAGGAGCATCTTTAGTTTGGATAAACAGCACTGCGTCGAGGCCGACTGGTTACCTATCCAAGTCTTGGCCGAAAAGGGTTTTCAAATCCTTAATGGCGGGGGTTATCTTATCAGCTCTCTAGGCGAAGTAAGGTATTACGAGTTACGACATTCGGCGTATCAGACGCCGAGTGATTTTATGATTGGATTTTCACAAGTGAGTTTTAGAGTTCGGCATACTGACGGCCGAACCACGTTCACCATCAAGACATACATCACCTTTAAGTATTTGTGTCCGTATAGTATGGTGTCGATTCGACGTGCTTGTACTTTTACGAATATAATCACGGTGACCGAATCGGGCACCAACGATTTGTGAGCTTCACAGAACTAGCAGCCTCGTCTCCAGGCTCTAGAACCCAAAGTCCGAGAGTGTTCCTTCCTCGGTCACAGTCGCAAGTTTAAGAAGTCAGCAACGCGCTCAACGTGACAACCATAAATTTTACTCCTCGGCCGAGCTCGCCGACGAGTTGGCACGCCCTGCATTCAACCGAAGGACTTAGTTAGCTTATTAGTTATTCGGCCTACGCGCCGCGTAGGCTTTGTAATTTTTAGGGTCAACATTTTGGCACGCCCAGTGGGAGCATTGTGCTAGACCTTCAGAGTTCATGACCATTGAGACATAGTCCATGAAAAAGAAAACAATCATGGGAAAGTCAACAACTGACTTGCCAGTGCAAGGCCTTCGGCAGGATTTGCATCAGGCGAAAAATCTGATCATTGTTGCGCCGCCCGAGGCTACAAGTGCGATGCGCCGAGAGAATAAAATCTGTCTCGGCGGACAATCTCGCAACCCAGAAGTTCCTAACCAAACAGCAGACATTTTTGTTAAAGGAATAGAAGAAGATTGCGACGAAGATGGTGGGGAAGGTTCTGATCCGCTAACTAGGTCGTTTCTTTGGAGACGACTCGATGAACAATATCGACAAGTCGAGCAGTCGATTAGCCAAAAAATGAATGATTTACTAGACGCAATACGAAGCAACAACGACACACAGACTAGGATGCTTGAACTGTTGGGTAGTAAAGCTTTTGAAGATGGCCAGGCCGGCCAATCTCGGCAACCTTCCTTTACAAATGTCTCAGTATAAGCCGAGAAATGGTCCGTTCGGCTACAACCAATTGACTTAGAGAAAAGAGGTGGACCAGTCAATAGATTTGACGGACCAAGCCAGGGAGGAGAAGCAACATCCGTCAATGTGACCGAAGTCCAAAGAATGATCGACTCGGCCCTAAAAAAGGGGCCGAAATTCCCAAAATTCATCAATCTATACCCAGCTTATGTAGAAAGGTTCGAATACCCACGAGGCTTCAAGATTCTCGATTTCAGTCTGTTCGCCGAAGAATCGTCCTCATCCTTGTTAGAACATGTGGCTCGGTTCACGGCGCAATGTGGAGACGTCAATAGTGACTTCCATAAACTACGGCTGTTCAACTTTTCACTGACAGGGTCAGCTTTCGCTTGGTACATTAATCTCCCACCAAACTCTGTCCAGAGTTGGGAGGAATTGGTCGAGAAATTCCATGAATAATTCTATCGACCAGGGATGGAAATGTCCATCTCATCGTTGGCTAGGATGGCTCAAGCGTCCGACGAATCTCCAATGGAATACTTAACAAGGTTCAAGTCAGCCAGGAATTGGTGCCGAGTACCTCTCCTTGAAGTTGAATTCGTCAGAATTGCCCTAAATGGCTTGGACGTGGAATACAAAAAGAAGTTTTTGGGGGCAAATATTCGAGATATGTATGAACTTGCTCAACACGTTGAGCAGTATGATTATTTGCTCCGAGAAGAGAAGATATCGAAGTCACCATCCTGGGGAACATTATATAAGAATCCCACGGTTAGCTACGCATTGGCTGAAGGCGAGGGCACCCAGTATGCCGATGTGGACGCGGCTGAGATAGTGATAGATAAATCTTACGTCTGCAAGGCATTAGCTCAAGTTAGTTCCAAAGACGCCAAGATCCGCTCAGTCGCCGAAGAGATGAGTAAAACATCGAAAGTGTAACTCAAGTTAGTTCCAAAGACGCCAAGACCCGCTCAGCCACTGAAGAGATGAGTAAAACATCGAAAGTTTACACTTTCGATATCACCAAAGCCGATGCAATTTTCGACCAATTGTTGGTAGCGAAAATCATCAAACTTCAGCTAGGACACAACATCCCTAAGGCCGAAGAGTTGAAAGGCAAAATATATTGCAAGTATCATAATTCCAACAAGCATGCCACTAATAATTGTGTTGTATTTCGAGACACGATTCAAAATTGGATCGAGAAAGGAAAGCTAAAATTCCCAGAGAAACAGATGGCGGTCGATGTCAATCCCTTCCCCTCAACAACAATTGGTATGGTGGATGCTCATCTTCCTAAAAACAAAGGAAAAGGGAAGGCCGAATACGTCCCGGTGCAGCATATCCGTAAGCAGAATGGTCAAACAAGACTAAAGATTGATTTATTTTCAAATGCACCACTTACGGAGCCCTTAGGGCCGGCCATCGATGAACCTATGTCAGGTTTGAGTTTCGAAGAAACTCATGAATCAATGATTTTATGCGGCCATTGTAAAACACTAGTTCAACCTAAAAAGAGGAAATCTTCGGCACCAACTTTAGAACCACCATCCACGACCTTTATAAAATCGCCACAGGAACTTAGTAATGGTCCACGACGCTAAGTCTTTGAGAGACTCGGCCCACAGACACAAACAAAAGGCAGCTGCTCGTGACTTTGAGACCACCATTGAAGAATCCGAGAAACACATCAAGCTCCTTCTTCGGCATGGGGAGACGAGAGCTCGTCTCGAACATTTTAGACAAGAGGCCGAAAGGAAACTTTCTCTGCTACCACTTCTAGGACCAGTAATCAAGATACGGTGCAATCTACACCCTCCATTCCTCGGTGAATCCTTGGAGTACATGCGGGAGTTTCATAAGAAATATTCCGCCAACAACTTGTACGGACTACCCAAGATGAGCAAATTATCCAAAAAACCTTTGACCTCGCAATGAAAGCTAGATTCCAGCATATAAGGAAGGCTCGGGTCCTCGGCTTTGAGGTCGATCCCTACACGGATATCGACACTGTCGAATTAACTTTTTCACTCGATGACCTTCAGCATTTGCGATATCATTTCGAAGTTTTCGCGGCTGTATCTCTTTTCGACCTTACGGGCGATGAGGAAAAATGGGTGGCGTGTTTAGATGCATATCTGGACACAAGGAACGCCCGCATTGCCTACGAAGAACGAGCCCATAAAGTACTACAAGAACGAAACAAGTCTTCGGCAGTAAACATGTTCGAGGAAGATAGCCAAAATAAGATAGACTCGGTTAATACGCCTCAGGAGCCGGTTCTTGCCGAGGTACTAAGAAGTCCGATTGAAGATGCTCCGACAACGGATACTATGACTACTTCTGTGAAAGACGACGACCATGATCCGATGGGTCCCTCGGTCCTCTAACATATAGAGATCAGTATAGTCCATGTCTTACCGGCTGAGTTCCAACCAACCACCCCTCAGTTAAATTTCTTGGATGGGGACATAGTTGCTGAAGAAGCAACACAAGTGGATTTTGTCGCAAACGACGATGATGTAGAATTCCGAAAAGGCGACAACCTTAAGGCAGCTTTGGCCGAACTATTCCCCCGTTCCCTCTTGGTTAATCTCCAACATCTAAAGCCGTTGTACATCACGGCTCATATTGAAGGATTTCCCATTTCTAAAGTGTTTGTCGACTGTGGAGCCACAATCAACATTATGCCGATGTCCATCATGAAGGCATTACACTGTTCTGATGACAAGCTTATCCCGTCAGGGATAACAATGAGCAGCTTCATCGACGATAAGTCTCAGACCAAAGGAGTGCTTCCGTTGGAAGTCAACGTTGCCGGTCGTCACCACATGATGGCATTCTTTATAATTGACTCCAAAATTGACTATAATGCATTGCTCGGCTGCGATTGGATCCACCAAACTAGTTGCATTCCTTCATCACTATACCAAGTTCTCATCTTTTGGGACTGCAAATCGGTCATAGTGCACCCAGCCGATAATCAACCATTTGAGACCAACATGATTCAGGCTCGCTATTACGACGATCATGTCGGCTATATCACCTTCTAGGGTTTTAACGAGGATGGACGGCCGACCAGAATATCGATACAGAAAGCTATCGAGGTAGGCGCCGAGACTGTCTAACAGGATTCGGCGAGACTCGGCTTGGCAGATTTAATTACCGATGCCGATGATTGACGCCACCAAACAAGAAAGGCATCAGGCCATGGTTGCGGCAACAATGGAACGTCTGCTAGCCTATTGGTACGCCATTGCCAAGCAGCCACATTTCGGCATAAACTTAATCAAATTTTTGGCTGAAGCAGATAACGGCCCCGTTTTATCTTTCGACAAAGTTCAGGCCGCACCAGCCGAACTCAAGGACAATCGGCCCTAGGTGAAGGACCCATTGGAAGAAATCAATGTTGGCACAGCCGATGATCATCGACCATTGTTTATCAGCGCGTTACTACCACCTTCTATGAAGGTCGAGCTTTATAAATTACTTCATGAGTTTAAAGATTATTTCGCGTGGAATTATCATGAGATGCCAGGCCTTGACTGCAACCTCGTCGATCATGAGTTACGCATCAAGGACGGGTGTAAGCCTTTTCGGCAACCCCCATGTCGGTTCTCGACCGAAGTACAACTTGGCATAAAGGACGAATTAGTTCGGCTTCTAAAAGCCAGGTTTATTAGGACCGCTCGGTACGTCGAATGGTTGGCCAATATCATCCTAGTGTTAAAGAAAAGTGAAGCCCTTCACATTTGTATCGATTTTCGTAACTTAAATCTGGCCACTCCTAAGGATGAATACACAATGCCAATCTCAGACTTGCTAATTGATGCTGCAGCCAATCATGAGCTGCGGTCCTTCATGGACGGCCATGCTGGGTACAACCAGATCTTTATCGCTAAAGCCGATGTCCACAAGATCGTTTTCCGCTACCCAGGGGCACTCGGTACCTACGAATGGGTTGTCATGCCATTCGGCCTCAAGAACGCTGGTGCCACATACCAACGAGCCATGAATACGATATTTCACGACTTGATTGGTACGATCGTAGAAGTTTATATCGATGATGTGGTGGTGAAATCGAAAAGTCGCCGAACGCACCTGGATGATCTGCGGCAAACGTTCCTCCGCATGCGCAAGAATAATCTAAAAATGAACTCGGCCAAGTGCGCCTTCAGTGTATCGGCCGGCAATTTTTGGGGTTTTTGGTGCACCATCGCGGTATTGAAGTCGACGAAAATAAAGCTCGCACAATCATTAGCGCTCCACACCTGACAACCAAGAAGCAGCTCCAATCGTTGCTCGGGAAGGTAAATTTTCTCCGTCGTTTCATCTCCAATTCGGCCGGAAAAATGAAGGCATTCTCTACGCTCCTCAAACTTAAAGATTCCGACAAGTTTGAATGGCGCGAAGAACATCAAAAGGCATTTACGCAAATTAAGGTATCCCTTTCCACACCACCCGTACTAGTTCCACCTTATCGCGGCAAACCTCTCAAACTGTAAATTTTGGCAGCCGCTGAATCCATTGGTTGTCTCATCGCGCAAGATAACGATGTTGGGCGTGAACAAGCTATCTTTTATCTCAGCCGTAATCTGAATTCGCTGGAGCTCAACTATTCACCCGTCGAAAAACTTTACTTAACTTTGTTTTTCGCCGCATCAAAACTTCGGCACTACATGCTCCCATCTGTTACGCAGGTCATTGCCCAAACAGATGTGATTCGTTACATGTTCACTCGGCCTATCGTTAAAGGCCAAATTGGGAAATGGACACTAGCTTTATCCGAGTTCAGTCTACAATACGTACCCCAAAAGGCTGTCAAAGGCCAAGCTCTCGCCAATTTCTTGGCCGAATACCCTTCTCCGTATGGTTTTGGGGGCAGCGACGTCGAAATCGGCTTAATCACAACACGCGACACCCACTGGACTCTGCATTTCGATGGTTCCAGTACTTCGACCTCGGCTGGTGTTGGTATTGCCATTCAATCACCCGACCACTACCGCTGGTATTTCTCTCTAAAGTTGGATTTCAGCTGTACAAATAATCAGGCCGAGTATGAAGTTTTTATCATCGGCCTCCACATCTTACACGATTTACGAGCATCCTGCATTCTCGTCCTCAGTGATTCGGAACTAGTGATTAACCAACTCAACGGTGTATTCCGTTGCATGAGTTGTACTTTGGCGCCCTATCACATGGTCGCCACCTATTTGGGCGAGTAATTTGAACGGATCACATTCGAGCATATTTCGCGTATTCGGAACATGGACGCCGACGAACTCGCCCAAATCCTCCGGAGCACAACTCACGGGGGGCAAGCTAAGCCAGGTAACACCCATAATTCTGCGATTGTACCCAGTCTTGGTCAATTAGCAAACTCTCTAGTGCAATCATGTGATATGCACGAGGGTGATGTCGCTACCATTGTTACTGGAACGGGGAGACCCCGTAGAAGTATGTGCGGTCGAGACACTACCAGACGATTGGAGAAAGACGATTTTACGATATCTGGATAACCCCGATGGGAAACACAACCAGAGAACGAAGGTTCACGCCACGAATTACATGTCATACCAAAATGAATTATACCGAAAGGGTGAGGATGGATTACTATTATTGTGCCTCGACCCATAGGAGGCTGCCCAAGCGATGGTCGAGGTATATGAAGGAATTTGCGGAGCTCACCAATCAGGACGCAAAATGCGCTGGTTGCTCCGACAACACGGTTACTTCTGGCCAAGTATATTAAAAGATTGCATCGAATACGCACGGGAATGCATACCATGCCAGATTCATGGACCAGTGCAGAGAGCCCCGGCCGAATTACTTCACTCAGTTTCTAAACTATAGCTGTTCAGGGGATGGGCAATGGATGTAATCGGCAAAATCACACCATCGTCGAGAGCGGCAAAACACACGTGGATAATAGTAGCAACCGATTACTTCACTAAGTGGGTCGAGGCAAAGTCATATGCTGAATTAACAGCCAAAGAAGTCTGCAGTTTCGTTGAGGAAAATATTGTGAGCAGATTCGGCGTGCTTGAAACGATCATAACCGACAATGGCACAATCTTCATGGTCGATAGGTTTAAGGAATACACGGCAAGTCTGAATATCCGACTTGAGCAATCTAAGCCATATTACACATAGGCAAACGGGCATGCCGAAGCAAGCAATAAAGTATTAATCGGTATTCTCAAGAAAATGGTAAGAGAGAGGCTTGGGATGTGGCATTTAAAGTTAAACGAAGCATTATGGGCATATCGGACTACACCCCCGATCGGCCACTGGAACAACTCCTTACGCGTTAACTTACGGACATGATGCTATGTTGCCAGTCGAGCTAAGTATAAACTCATTGCGAGTGATCGAGCAGAGTAGTTTGTTTAGTGCCAAATATTGTCAAGCCATGCGACAAGAATTAGAAGACTTAGAAGAAAGTCAGATCGACGCGGGTAACTTATTAATAGCACAGAAGAAAATCGCCGAGCGAGCTTATAACCAACGTGTCAGACAAAAAAGGTTCGGCGAAGGAGAATTAATTTGGTAAACGGTGTTACCTGTCGGGATCAAAGACTCCAGGTTCGGCAAATGGTCGCCGAATTGGGAAGGACCGTTCATTGTTCACAAAGTTCTTGGCAAAAGGGTGTATCATCTCAGAGAGCGGACCGGTTTAATTCACAAATTACTGATTAATGGAAAATTTATAAAAAAGTACTATCCGATCACATGGGAAATGCAAGAATAGACTGTTCCATTAACAAGCTCGTAAAAACGAGCATACAAGTACATATGATCGACTTATTTATAGCTAAAACATCCTTAAGGTGAAGAAGGAATGAGAGTTTCGAGAACAGCCTTTAATTCTAACCACCTCACTTCACCCATAGTAACCTTGGCCTGCTAATTCCTCTTGTCCATCTTTAGCTGCTCGACATGCCGCACACTAGCAACATATTCAGTCAGGCAGAACTTGCCGCCTGACTCGAAGTCTCTCGCTAGCTCAGAAGCAACGGCCGACCTATGATTCTGAAGTTCCGAAATTTGACGGTCAAGGTTGGCCAGCACATCTTTTTTCACCTTCAGCATATCGACCCGTGGATGCAAAGCTTCCTGAACGACCATCGCGGCTTTTAGGTCATCTTCGGCCCGGAGAGCTCTCTCGAAAACACTGAAATACTCTCGAGTGCATTCCAGAGTGGAAGAAGCTCGAGTGATGGCTTCAGTGCTTAACTGACGCTAGATCGTTTAGATATGCTTCTGCGGAGTCGAGGCCTTGGTGCTCAAGGATTTGCGACGCCGATAAAGACAGCAATTCCTGCAGGTTGTCGAGGGCATTCGGTTCGACCGTGGATGCAGAAGTTCTTGGTGCGGGCGTGGAAGAGCCATCCGTCCCCGAGGTAATCGTGATGCGTTATTTATACGCACACAAATTAAACCCTCTTTTCGTCAAATTGTAGTATATGTATAAGTAGGGATCGTTCTGGACCGGGGATTAGGAGGGATTGTTAATCACTTGGATTTGACTCAAAAACGTAAAATAACAATATGAATGTATTTCTAACTAATCTAACACTTTAAAATAAATGGGGGATTGGTTTTGGATGAATTTAAACTAAAACAGAAACTTGGAATTAAAACAGATTCTAAAAACGAAATTAATGAAATAGAATGATGAACAACTAGTTAGAAGGTTCCTTATCCACACATGAACATAAGCATATAAATTGACTCCCAGTTATGACTTCAACAAACGATGAATGACAATGCTCCAAGTTAATTAGGTTCGCTTAAACTAACTTTCAGATTTCCCTAGATTCATTGGATTGAATGGGATACGCATTACAACCAAATTATTCCTAATCAAAGTCCCTAACCATGGAATACGCATGATAGAGACATTCAACAAAGATCATTAAGTTCAACGGAAATCATAAACATCGACTAGGCATTCATAACTATGGAATACGCATGTTAATCCAGCCTAGGGTTTACTAAACACAATCGTGACTAGCGATCTTTACTACTCATGAATATAAGTTCATAACGATTAGGTGAAATTCCCTTATATCCTAGCATCAAGTTTAGACATGCAAATTAAGTGTCGACCCTCAACCCACATACATAAACAAGTTCTTAATCAAAACAGAAAAGTAACCCACATCTAAAGTTCATGAATTCATAACTGGAGTAAATCAAATCATAACCAACATATGTCCATGGCTTCAAATTCGTCTCTAACTAAAAAGAAATTAGTTTCACATGTTTAACATAATTGAATAACAAGTTAAATTAAACATGAAAACAGAAACAAGAAAAGAAAGAACAAATGGATGGAAAGTTAGCTACGGGGTTCATCTCCACATATGTTATACTTGCATAATAAAACGATTTCCAATTGCATTTCAATAAATCATTAATTCTCAACGCCCCAGGTTAATTAGGTCCGCTTAAATTAACCGTCAAGTTTTCCTTAAGTTAATGAATTGGATGGGTTAGCGCAACGCAATTCACAACATTCTCCAAAAGTCCTTTACGTGAAAAGCACAATAAAGATACAATCAAAGATCATTAAGCATCATGAAAACTTTAAGTGTTGACGAGGCATTCGTTACTATGGAATACGCATGAAACTTATGCCAAGAATTCATTTAACGCGATTGTTTATAAGCAACCTCCACTACTTGTGAATATAAGTTCGTAACTATTAGGTGAAACTCACTTATATTCTAGCGTCATATTCATTTAAACGGTTAAACAAATTGAATCCACAACTTATGAAACGCAATTAGAATTAATCAAATCAAAATGCAAGCATAAACATATATTTCGAATCACCCCCTAGCTAAAGGGGGTTTAGTTTATTATAACTTTGAAATCAAAGAAACACCTAAACATTCCAACAACTCAAACTTGAATTGTATGAACGTTTAGGCACTCTTCTCTTCCATTCCTCATACGTACAAACAAAGAGAATTGAATTTAAACATTGAAATCAAAGAAACACCTAAACATTCCAACAACTCAAACTTGAATTGTATGAACGTTTAGGCCCTCTTCTCTTCCTCTTTATTGAAGCATAAGGTCTAGGGATAATTGGTTTGGGGGATGGAAGTGTGGAATGGAAAAGGAGTGGTGGAGAAGTGGAAGGGGAATGGAGAAATGGTTTTTGGATTCTAAGGGAGACTCACGGCTAAGAGAGAAAATGGAAGTGTTTGTGGTGTGTTGTGTATGAAATGAGATGTTTAAAACATTGAGGACAATGTTTGATTTAAGTGTGGGGGGGGTAACTAAGTATATTTAATGCAAATTCGTGGGATTTTATCACCCATTACTTCAAATGTTGTTCCTTGCTGTTTTAAGGTGTTTTAAAGTTGTTTTAGAGTGTTTTATTATGTTTTGTTTTTATAACTCCGAAAATCACATAAAAAAATAAAAAAATGTTTTGTGGCTGAATTGGTGGTGGAATTATGATGGGAATGCTAGATTGGAAAGCATGTGTTTGCTGAAATTGGATTAAAGAATGGGAATGCTAGGTTGGAGAAATGATTATGGATGCATTTGTTGAATGATTTGTGGTGCAATGATGAAGTGGGAAGGTGGAAATGCAAAGGGAAAGCTGGAAAGGCATTGAAAGCCCACGGCAAAGGGGTTTTTGGTGGTGTAAATGCATGTGAATGCATGGCATTTGAAATGATTGTTGTTTGGAAATGAATGTGATGCATGTGAGTTAGAAATGTGGCTGAAATGATGAGAGATTATGCACGGCAATGGGTTGGTTTTTGATGATTTAAAATGTTGATGCATGATGAAGAGTTAATAAATAATGCAATGTAGGGTTAGCTAGGTTGTGTGATGATGAGTGTATGTGACATTGTTTTGTGACAAAGAATGGATAGGGTGAATGATTATGTGTCTACATGTTTGAATGATTAAAGTGCATGTGGGTTGATTGAATGAATGCAAAGTGAATGAATAATGAAATGGGAAAGCATGACCAAGGTGGAAATGCATGTGAAATGTTGGAAAGGGATTGGGAATGCACGGCTTTGGGGAAAGAATGAGTGGATGTGGAAATGTGTTTTAATTAATGAAAGTGTTTGGAGAATGAATGCAATGATGAAGAGTGAATAAAGAATGCATGTAGGGTTAGCTAGGTTGGCTTTGTTTGGGTGCATGTGTGTTAATGGTGGTTTTGCATGTGAATTGATGGATTGTTTTTGATGGAATGGATGGTTCTTTGCATGGCTATAAGGGAGAGAATAAGAGAGAATGGGCTAGGCCCTTTGTTTTATGTCCAAAGTGAAAACAAGGCCTTCAAATTCGTCCATCCTCTTGGCTCCATGGATAAGCTATCCAATCCATGCCCAAAAATGCTCCAAATGGCCTCAAAATGCACTTTCTTGCTCCCTAGGCCCTTAGAACCTAAAAACAAACGAAAATAGCTTAAACTACTAAAACAACTATGAATTAACAACATAAATGCACGAAAACAAGCTAAGTAAGTCGCCTAAATATGCTCCTATCAAATCGCAATCAAGACGTTGAGCTCGACCTCCCATGAAGGCTGCATAGGAAAGTAAAATGTCAGTAAAAAGAAAGATGTGAAATGCATAACAACGGGAATGTGTTTTTAAATGGGAGTGCATGACAAAGGGAGTGTTTTTTTAGACCTGCCGGGAGGAGACCTCGGCCATGCCCTCTGGTTCATTGCTCGAACCTAGATAACTTAATGGCCGAGCTCAGTGCCTAAGACCGCTTCTCAATTCACGCGGCCGATGGAGGTTATCTACATTTAATGGCCACGATTGTGGCCAGGAAATATAGACAACGCCTGTCGGTGCATAAAATTATCGGTGAAATGAACGTTCCTGCACCTGACATTTAATATTTCTTTTAAGTACAGGTGCGTCATGATAAAATCAACAAAAAGAGAAGTAAGAATTACAAAGGCCGAGGACACTTCCTGTGGAGGAATGTTGTGCGAATGAAGCGGTGTTTCGACCGTCACCTCAAGCTCGGCCAAGGGCCTCTTCCCACGATCGGCCAGAGGAGGAGCCGGTTGGACGGCTGCCTCGACCACAAGGGAAAGATTGACGGGAGGAGAGTTGGCTGGTCGAAAGCGACGCTCCAGCGGTATCTCGTCACTCTCGTCGCTCTCATCATCCTGAGGAAACTTTTGATACGACTGGAAAATTAAATAAACAAAGGTCAGCAGTGGAATCATTCCTCTTCCAGAATGACCGTCGGTCGCTGAATGGGGGATACCTCAACGGGTGCAGCCGTTTCCCCTAAGACAGGCGCAATGGCCGGCTCCAAAGCTACAACCGGATGGGCCATAACCCCAGTCGTGGGGATGATCGAAGGAAGGTGGTCCGCCAAAGCCTGGGCAGCCGGGACGGAAGGAGAGATAGCAAGAGTGATTGCTCCCGTGTTGTCACTGGGAATGACATGAATCTCCCGTTCCCCCTTTTTCGCCAACTTCTTAACGTATTTGGAAGGGTGAGGAGCGTTATCCTCTGTCTCGGCATCCTAATGGGGGCGCTTAGTCGACGGTGTTTGCCCAGTAATAACGTTCTTCTTCAAGGGGATCGATTTTTTCTGGGCCATAGCCGCGGCGACCACCTCCGCCCGTCGCAACACACGACCACTTGAGATGGCGAAGTAGTCAGTAACAGGGGGCAAGTAATTGAAGTACAAAGGGCGAAAGGACAATATACCTTGGGTCATTTCTTTGGATTGGGCTGGGGGAGCTTGTCTGGGGCGGTCGCCGAAGATTTTACTCACCACATCTTCGGCCGAAATGCCGAAGAAGTCACGGGTGTACTTTTCCCACCAGTCCCCAAAGGTGTCAGTACCTAGAGATTCAAGAACGGTCGGTCAGAGTCGAAATTTTTTACACTTGTCCTAAAACTCTTGTTCTGTCGTCTTACACTCCCTTTCGGAGGAACCAGAAAGGTGTCATCGGCCAAGGAGTGACCGATGGCTAGGGCCTGAGCCACCGGCGTATTCTCAACCAAACAATTGTTCGACCTGGTACAACAGATGAATTTGTTGTACCAGTAGAACATGAAGGCTTCATGTTCTCCCTTCCTGAGACTCTCAATCTCCTTGGCTGAGCATCTCGACGGCCCGTTCGTCGAACAGCGCTTTGAGGTCGAGATGCGAGGGGCATCCGAAAAGGGCAGTATTGATTAGGAGACCAGACGGGGAAGTCCTAAAGATAGCTGAGATATCAAGGACGGTGGGGCCGAGAGGGCCGAAAGGAATGATCATAGTGTTGGTAGCCGAACACCATAAACTCAGGGCCGCCATGAGCAGTTCTTTATCCATGGTGATCTCTATGGTCGAGAGCATAATGGCGTCATGAATGCCGAGAGCTTCCCATTCTTTGCTGAAGAATGCTCTCATTCGGTCGACCTAGGCGGCCTAGGCTGCAGTGGTCGAGGATCAAGCTCCTTGGGGCCGTGCCAAACACCATTTTGACCGTCAAACCCTTGCAGCAAGGGTGCCAGGCACTGTTCCTTGAGGAGGTTGGTGATGCACGACGACACTACGTCTTTGAATATTTGCCCCAGAATTTTATGAGTGGTGGCTAGGTCGTTTTCGAAGCGTAGCATTTTGATGGCGCTCCGGTCGATGAAGTCCTTGCATTTGTTGCACTCGTCGGAAAGCTTGGAGATGAAGGAGGCCATTGATAAGGAGTAAAGGGTTTGTGTAGGTTTGAAAAAGGGGTTTAGGAGAGATGAGCTTGAGGGTGCGTGGTTTGAGCAAGCAGGAATGGCGAAAGGAAGATTTCAAAATCTCTGAAGGCGTGGGATACGAATGAAAGAGATTTGGGTATTTATAGGCGTTTCAGAAGGAAGATCAAACGTTTGGTATTCGAAAGCACTAGAGTTTGAATTGGGGGGAAAATTAACCGGGAAATGGCCCTAATCATTTCGAATATTTTGGGAACTTGCAAGGATATGATCGAGGTTTTCAAGGATCTGGGGCGCACAATTGCGTGCGGCGGCGATTTTAAGGCATTAATGAGGAAGAGACGCTTTGACAGGCGCACGTTTTCGAGGGCCATGATTGAAAGTTGTTAGGAGCGGCAGAGAGCCGACATGTGGCTGTACGTCGACAGTAACGAGGATAGTGCAATCATATCCCATAAATGTGCATGGTAATGGTTATCAAGAACAGTTAAGTCTAAAAAGCAAAAGATGTTTCCGCTTCTTCAAGGTTGAAATCCGACCAAAGATTGGCAGTCGATGACCTCAGAAGCGAGGGGGCAATGTTTGGGCCCAAAATAATATTGTTGGGCCGAGTGTAGGGTTGTGCTCGGCCCAAAGCTATGTCAAAATACTATGGGCCGCCTGATGATCCCGGGTCATTTAGCAAGGATGGTCGAGTCCTATCGCAAGAAGGAATAGCCCGGATAAGTAAAGAGGGTCGAGGGAGTCCTGGTGCAACTAGGATTCTCGACCAACAATGAACAAAGCCCCGAAGGGGGGTGAGTTCAAAGTCCTAATGGGAGTAGGGTGGTTTGAAGCAAAGTTGGAACGGAGCAAGGACTCCCAATCCAGATAGGGGTTTAATTCGATCTCAAGGAGTTGGTGCTATAAATAGAAGAAATCATGCAACAAGGAGGGACTTGGAATTCAACATACAATTGCCCTGCGCAAAACCTCCCAAACACCTTGAGATTTTTCCTTTTCTTTTTCTGCCAACATACCTTCAGTTTGGATAAACAGCACTGTGGAGGCAATCGGCGAACACCTTCAGTTTGGATAAACAGCATTGTTGCTGTAGAATCAACCGACCGAGGAGTACCTTTAGTTTGGATAAACAGCACTGCGTCAAGGCCGACTGGTTACCTATCCAAGTCTCAGCCGAAAAGGGTTTTTGAATCCTTATTAGCGGGGGTCATCTTATCAGCCCTCTCGACGAAGTAAGGTGTTACGAGTTACGACATTCGGCGTATCGGACGCCGAGTGATTTTATGATTGGATTTTCACAAGTGAGTTTTAGAGTTTATCATTCTGATGGCCGAACCACGTTCACCATCAAGACATACATCACCTTTGAGTATTTGTGTTCGTATAGTCTAGTGTCGATTCGACGTGCTTATACTCTTACGAATATAATCACGGTGACCGAATCAGGCACCGACGATTTGTGAGCTTTGCAGAACTAGCAGCCTCGTCTTCAGGCTCTAGAACCCAAAAACCGAGAGTGTTCCTTCCTCGATCGTAGTCGCAAGATTACGAAGTCAGCAACGCGACAACCACGAATTTTACTCCTCGACCGACGAGTTGGCACGCCTCGCATTCAACCAAAGGACTTAGTTAACTTATTAGTTATTCGACCTACGCGTCGCGTAGGCTTTGTAATTTTTAGGGTCAACAAATATAAAGTTAAAAATACAAAATTTTAAACTAGTATTATCGAAAGCAAACTGGTTTTTTTTTTTTTTTTTTTTTTTTTTTTTTTTTTTTTGGATTTTTTGGGATGCCTCTTAATAAGCACTATAGTAACGTCTATAGCTAGACGTAGCAGAAGTCCGGTGGTCTAAGTGTGGTTTTAGCCTGTGATCATTCACATTGAATGTGTTAGCACTTTACTCATTAATAATGTTGACAAACCCATGAGGATAAACGTTAGTAACCCGGTATTGCTTGTTCCAATGGGACTTCAACTTCCCTGGAAACAACTTCAACCTTGAATTAAACAACGAAACTTAATGCCCTGGTTTCAACTCTTTTTTGAATTTGATTGTCATGAAACGTCTTAGTTTTCTCCTTGTAGAGCTTCTCACTTTCATATACCTCAGTACAAAGTTTGTCTAGCTCGTTGAATTGCAATTTACACTTATCACCCACATAAAAATAGGCTAAATTTAGCTGTTCGATAGCCCAGTACACCTTATGCTCTAGCTCTATAGGTAGATGACACTCTTTACCATAGACGAGTCGTACGAGAGACATCCCAATCTGAGTTTTATATGTTGTTTTGTACGTTTGTAGAGCATCGTTTAATTTCAAGCTCCACTCCTTGCGAGTGGAGCTGACTATTTTCTCTAGGATGCGTTTTATCTCTCTGTTGGAGATTTCAACTTGACCAGACGTATAAGTATGATATGCAATCTCTACATGATGGGTGATCCCATATTTTGCAAGGAGTGCATCAAAAGCTTTATTCAAGAAGTGCTTACCTACATCACTGATAATAGCTCTTGGAATATTGAAATGCGGAAAAATTGTACCTTAAAGGAAATTCAAGACCACTGGCCCACTTAACGACGCAAGCTCAAGGAAAGACCTAGGAGTGCAAGGCCCAAGGGTTCATAGAAGGTTGCCCCAAGCACTTGAATCGACTGAGACAAAAAAAAAAGTTACCCAGATGTCTAAAAATGATACACAGTGACTACATGATGGATGATCCTATATTTTGCAAGGCCCAGGACGACATTTCGAAGAAGAATACGAGAAGAGAGGGCTTGACTCGCTAGCTTGGAAGAGAAAATGAATGATATACTTGCTAATGTCGGAGAGATGAATGAGGTAAGGAACCTTCTCCATGTCCAAAATACCCTGCTCCAGGAAAAGTATGACGACCTACTGATACAAATCAACTAGATGAACAAGAAAATTGACAGAACATCCAAGTAAAGCGCTCGTCCTCCCCTTAAGATGTCAGGAGCGAAGATGAAGATGCTCGTGAAGTCATTAACAAAAAGCTCTGAGTAGAGTATAACGTTCGGGACGAAGGGGCGACAACTGTCGAGCAAGCACTGGAGGCTCAATGAGAACTCTTGTCCGTCTCCATCACTTGAGAAGCACCTTGAGAGAAGTTATGGGTTAGGAAATAAAAAAAACCTGTGGTATCAGCTTGGAGACATTAAGCAATCGTCCAAACTAAAGAACCCTGATTATTGCGAAGATGAGATGTTATTGCCATTCTCCAAGGAGCTACTCAACAAGCCGACAAGCAGGGACACTGAAGCGCTCAAGATGGAAAGCTACGAAGGGCATACTGATTTGTATAACCACCTCTATGGGTTTATATACGCTGTCAAGGGTTAAGAATACAACCATTCCACCAAATGTAAGCTATTTCTGATTATCCTCAATAGAGCTGCTTGGGATTGGTTCAAGCAAATAACCCTAGTGTCCATACCTCTTTCTTGGGATTGAGGTAGGTTTTACTGGACACCTGTGTGATTATCTTTAAGAGGCAGTACACACCGACTAGTCTTGTCTGCTTGAAACAGAGTCTGAATGAAACACTAAGAGATTATATATCCAGATTCAAAGAGTACACCAGATACAAAGGATGTGATGAGGCGACGAAATAATGCCCTCATGAGGGATTTGCTGGCGGCGATTTCTACTTCTATCTGACTCTGAATCCCCTCGAGACTTTCAAGAATTTGCTCCATGAGTCAACCAATTACTCGTAAGCTGAGTAACTTAACAAGACAAAGATTAACAAAACAAGGATATAGATAATTGCCACAACAACAAGGATTAATAGGTCACGCATGTCAGCTAAGGACAAGCATGTCGCCTAAAGCCAATCAGGAAGTTGTGTATGACTGCTTGCCAAAAACGAAAAAAAGTATGAGAATTACCAGCGCAACACATAGAGTCACTCGGAGTGATATGACAGGTACAAGTCATATACCCTCATGAATACATCTTAGAGGGAGATGTTCCCTTTTATGGAACGTTAGCTCCTACTATTCGAAGGGTGAAAATGATTTTTGTAGTCGGAGATATAATACCAAAAGTATTGTCGATATCAGAGAGACCACGACCACGTTGTTGACAATTGCATAGATCTTAAGCGCTCGTTCGATGGCAACTTACAGAATACTTAGCCATAGTTCCTTGGCCCAGCCCAAGCGTTCCCTTGGCGTCGGGTGCCACTGCAAATTATGATCTGGTAAGAAGGAAGGTGATCTAAACTTTGTCCAGATGATCTTCACTAGTAGGGAATTCTAACCAAGATAAGAAGGCTTATGCTCGGGTGTCGTGCTAAGCAGCTTTGAATTTCTACTTAGTCGGAGAGGTAAGCCAACCCTTGAAGCTGAAAAGATTGTCAAAATAGCTTGTCATGTTTAATGAAGATGATGGATTCAGAGTTCTGCAACCCTATGATGACCCCCTGCTCATCTCAACAAAGATAGCCAACTGTGAAATTACGCGAGTCTTTGTTGACACTAGTAACTCTGTAAATGTCATATTCTTTCGACATTCGATCAGCTAGAGGTCAACAGGGATCTCTTGTGCAAAAACATAGAACCCTTTATATTGTTCAGGGACATTCTAGTACACTTAGTCGAAGAAACGGACCTTACGTTGTCAATCGAGGGTCATCCTAGAAGGGCTAGCTTAACAACCAGGTTCACAATTCTGGACTACCCTTCAACTTACAATGTTAACTTTGGACAACTGTTTCTTATCGAGATGGAGGTGACGATTAATCAAAGGATGTCAATGATGAAGTTCCCGATTCCTAAAGGGGTAGGAATAATCAGAGGCAATTAGGCGCCAGCAACAGTGTGCTACGCATCAACAGTAAAAGTGAAGACCAAGGTGTCAACCGAGGGATTCGTACGAATGCTTGGACGGTTGCTTGCACCATATCCCAATACTTGTTGAATGGCCTGACCGCGCATTCGAGCAGAAAGGTTGCCCAGAGGCATTACCTGGGATGAAAAGGACACAGTGGCAGGTTAAGGAAAACTTGGACTATGTGGCAGCTCGCACTCAGCAATACAAGCCTATGATGGGGCGAATTAACCAAGGTCCAAGTGGGACGGTTAACTCACTAACCGGACTACAAAATTGTCATTGACAAGAGCCTGGCTGAATAGGTGGAATGGTGTTAGTGAGTTAGTACAAGTTGTTGGCACATTAAATGACACTTTGAGAGACTCCAAGATTGAAAGGCCTATATACAGAGATGAAGGCCTTCAATATGAGGGTCAGACGAATAGGAGAGAAAAGAAGATTGTAAGAGCCGAGCGTTATTTTCTTAAAATTAATAAATTATGAGGTATTTAGCCTAGTTTTGAGGAATGAACCACTTATATCTTTGAGTCCATTTCATTTCAGTCCATATCATAAGCCCATTACAAGGGATTTAATTAAGTTTGTTAACCTTATAATTTGAGTGTTAACATATGGCTTATCCCAGAAATAATGCTTTGCATTCGCCAAAAAAAATTTCCTTGCTGAAACGTTAAGTATGTATTTACAACTCCCCTTGCCAAATAATTCACAATGTCATCAAACCAAGGTGCACTGCTATGGGCAGCAAAGAGCTATTCATCTAGAAAGCTTTCACTAATTAATGGAAGTGAATCCCTTCAACCATTGGAAGAATTAATCACGATTTTCTGACTACCACTCTTATCATTAATCTCCAAATTGAAATCTTGAAGTAGAAGAACCAATAAATTAACCTTGGTTTTGCATCCTTTTTAGACAACAAATAATTCAAGGTAACATGATTACTGTAAACAATTACTTTTGACCCGACCAAGTATGAACAAAACTTTTCCAATGCAAATAATTCAACAAATTCTCCATTGCCCATTTATTCAGATTCCCTGGTCATCTTGTCAAATACTTCAAACGCCACCCGGACTTAGAAAACAAAGATCCTCTAGTTGATGCATTAACATGGCTCTTAGAAGTAGGATTAGCCCACTAAAAAGATGCTCATCTATGTGTCTGTGTCAATGCCAGCATGTGGACATTTCATTTACATCTCAGTGTACCTCTCTCATGCCTCGTGAAACTCCTTGTTTGGCCGCTATGAGAATGACAAAAATCTCTCTAGTAATTCAAGGTCTTGGATGTAGGATGGTATTTGTTCAAAAACTTTGTATGCAACTGTTATCAAGTAGTGATAATGTTAGCTAGAAGGGTGAAATTTTTGCGTTCTCCCTTAGAGATGCGCGAAGTGAGTTTGGAGGTTGCGTAGGGGAGATGCAAGAAGAAGAAGATGCACATGTCAAAGTACAATTTTACCTATGTATTAACAGATAGTTAACGGAAAAATAACTTTTGGACTAAATTTGCTAACGGAGTACACCACAGGGGTTTAAATCCGAGTTTTTTTAGCACAGGGACTATCTTCTGAATACCTTATGACCACAGGGATCATTTATCCGATTTGGCTTTCAAATTTTGCTTGTTGTGATAAAAAAAATGATTTAATTAAAAGCTATTTACAAAAATAATTAACCAAGAATATGGTAAAACACAAATTATTTAAGAACAATCTCTGGCAATGTCGTCGGCTTCTTGATATGATTTTTACCACATGCGCAAAAGAAGTTAAAATCACACAAAATACTTACAAATGCTTTCAAGGGTACAAAGTAGTTGTAGGAAACATGTTTATGCAAGGTCATTCTCCAAAGTGATTATTTGAAATAATTTAGTTTAAAAACCAAATATTAATTAACTATTTGAAACAAGGTTTAGAAAAGATTGAATTCACAATTTAAAATAAGAAAAACGTTTTAATGAAAACAATTAAGAAGAAATCGATAGTCACATAAAAATTTGGGAAATACCTAGAAATAGGACAATTTCTTAATCTTGGGATAGAAATAGGACATTTTAAATATGCACACGGCATTCATATGCCATATCAGACAGAAATAATATTTTTTCTACACCTTAAAATGACCAAATTGTCCTTCCATATAAATGGGTTATCTATAAATTTCAGCTCTCATTTCTCATTTTGTAGAGAGAGAAATAGAGAGGAGAGAGAGAAAATCTCTCTCCCCCTATTCTAGTTCAAAGAACCCTAACCCACTCATCTTCTTCATCCAAGCGCTCTCTCTCTCTTTCTCTCTTTCTCTATCTCTCTTCTCTCTACATTTTTAATATACAAAAGAGCTCTCTCTCTAACCCACTCATCTTCTTCGATTTTTACCTTTTCATTCATAGGTTTTCTGAACTGGGTTTGCTTAATTTTAGTTTTTGATTGATGAATTTTTAGAGTTGAAGTGATTGGTTTGGTGTTTCTTAGAAGGGACCCAAATTCTTCATTTTTTATTTTTTATTTTTTACCATTTCTCTGGTTTATATGTGGGTTTTCATTTCTTCTGTCATTTCCCTCCTTTTGCTCCCTCTCTCGATCCAAATTCACAAGCACTAAAATAAGGTTTGGCTTTTGCTGCAATTAAATGAAAAAATGTATTAAAGGCCAGTTGCCTTTTGGAGAAGAGATAAATTTTAGGGAAAAGGGAGAAATCAGAGTGGAAAGAAGGAAGAGAGAATGATTGGATGAAACTACTTCGCGTACTCGTTCGCTCTCTTCATATCAAGCTCGCTCATACACTGTATGTACATGACATGCACAGGACATGCACATGCACAAGTTATGCTCATAGATCTAAGCTCAACCCAAAAGCCCATAGCTCACAGCTCTCTCTTCGAAATCAGAAAAAATGATCCTAAACTTTATATGAAGAATCGAAGATTCATTAATTTGAATTTGGTATCAAATTTGATTGGGTTCAAATATTTCAAGGATTTGAAAAATTGCAGTTTGAATGGGCACGAAAGAACCTAAGTGAATCAAACGAAATTGTTTCACGAACTCGTTCGCTTTTTTCGTATTTGCAGGGCTGCCTCTGAATCAAAGGAAAAAGTAGTAAGCTACATTAATGCGAATAGTATCAAAGTAAACACCATCTACACATAAGACACTAGATGCACACCACAAGCACATAATATGTACAGTATATGCACTTGATATACACAGAACAAGAGAAACTTTAACGGCAACATATTGGTATAATGGATACAATTAAGGGGTCTTTTGATATGGGTCCAATTTTATAAGCCTATTTTGAATGGAATCCACTTATATTACATAAGCATAAGTGGGGGCTAGTAAGTACAACAATCATCCATGTCAGCAATTAAAATGCACATAATTTACCAACAAAATTACAACAATTGCCATTAGACCCCTTTATTAGGTCTCTTGCAGATTAATCTCTTTGTTTATTCAAAAACCTTATCCTCCCATCTTTCAAATTTGTTTGCGTCCGTGTCCAGCGGAAACTTTGTTTTGAATCCTAAATCCGTATGAAGCTATGAAAGCTATAAATTTTCTCCCAGTATATGATGAAAACAGAATAAGCGAAGATCTGATTCTGGCTTCCCGGTATACCTGGAGAACTGGTATTGTAAGTTTGGGTGTTATGTGAACTGAGATATGCTTTGTCGTATCTATTTTTTAATTTCAATTTCAATTGAAAGGGGATATTCTTCATGTTTCCCTTTATTGATTGCACAATAAGATTTGTTTGTAATCTCAGATAATGTTATTTTGTCATTATCTGGACATAGTTCGTAAATATACTTTGTAATTGTATAAGGATAGGTACTTTCAAATTGTTGATAAAAAATGGATGTCGGTAATTTTCCTACATCTTAGGTAGTTTAAAACCGTCTCAAACAATAATATATCTGTACAACTAATGGTGAATGTAAAAGTCATATTCTACAAGGATAGGTATACTTGTAGAATAGGTATTGTAACTTCTCGGAAGATTTCAGTTTCATACATGGTCATATGGTATACCTGTAGAACAAGTACTTTCAAATTGTTGATAAAAAAATGGTTGTCGGTAATTTTCCTACATGTTAGGTTGTTTAAATACAATATAGGTGGGATTTTTTGCTACATGTTGGAATTTTTGCTTCCCCAACTTAATATACCTTAAGATTTTTATTTTATCAATATTTTCACAATAATGTCTTTCCATAATAGCAATACTAGAGTAAATTTGACATTATTGTTTAATTGAAAAAAAATTGTGACAGTAAAACTAGACAAGCATAGTGTTGCTAAAAACACAATGAAATGTTCACAATAACAATCAAATAGTTAAATAACTTCTGCTTTAGACAAATTTTTGCAAACATAATCTATTAAAAAATGGTTGTCGGTAATTTTCCTCCATGTTAGGTAGTTTAAAACCGTCCCAAAAAGTAATATACATGTACAACTAATGGTGAATGTAAAAATCATATTCTACAAGGATAGGTAGTTTATATTGTAAGCCAAATTGATAGGTAGGATAAAATTTAACATCTTATGGCTGCTTGTTATATATAGGTTTGATTTGGAAGGTTTAGTAATGATAGCATAATAAATATATAGTCTTCACAGATTGCATAAGTCATATGACATGTAAGTAGATAATGGAAAAAAAGAAGAATATGAGTAAACTAAAAAGTCGAAGGCATCATTTTATTACATTGATAAAAAAATAAATAAATAAAAACATGTGTTCATATATTTGGAAAAAAAAAAAAAATTCCAAATGGCAATGGAGATGTATGTCAAATAGGGGCGTTGCAAGTTTTCCGATTGTGGCGTGTAGCATCACCAGACCTACTGCACTTGTTGGGGCATGTTTCTTCCCCAATAGATTTTAGTCTTTTAACTTTTGGTCTACCTGGGGGCCTCTTTGTCAATGGGGGTTCTATCACAAACTCCTAACTCATAGATTGTTCATCCTTTTCAATATCAGGTACAAGAATAATGGGATATGAATAAGAAGACTTATAGAAATCTGTTGTGAAATAATCTTCGACATAATCATATGGGTTACCTCCATCTTTCAAAATAGTTGCCAAAGCATGTGCACAAGGGAACCCTTTAATTTGCCATTGATAACAAGAACAAGTATGACTTTGTAAGTCCACCATGACAGAATACTCATCTCTGACTTCAAAAATATGTTCACTTGAACGACACACATTCCAATGTCTTCCAACTTCAACCATTTTCATCATTTCGTCATCCATTGTTGGGCATATTGGTGAGGTCCATCTTTCGGCTTCACGTTGCCTATCAGAACTCATCTCCATCAACTTCACACGTATGTTATCAATCATTTGGTAAGTTGGCATCTTGCGTTCATCCAAAATCCAAGAATTGAAGGATTCTACAATATTAGAGCACATCTCACCATATTTTTTCCCCCTGAAGTATGCATTGGACCAGTTTTCTTTAGGTGTGTTATGCAAAAATTTCTGAATTATTGTACCACCATCCTTGATGAGAGTTTTCATTTCCTGATCGAACACAAGTTGGGATGGAGCGTAACAACATTTTGGAACAGGTTAGCAACGACTTCACCATAACTAGAACCCATCTGCTTTGGATATTTACTTTGTATATTCAATTTCAAATAAAATATGCAAAATGCATGTGGTGCTTCTGGAAAAACGGTGGAAATAGCTTCAAGTAAACAACCTTTCCACCAAAGAATGCCCAAAATCAAGAAAATGAGGAATAATGCTGAAACAACTCCAATCACAATGAATTTCTTCCTTTTGCTATGATAGTGACAATAAGAGAACAATAAATTTCTACCGGAAATTAAAGAGTACACTTTTCAAAGAGGCATAACATCAAACACCTTCTATGCATTGGTTTTTTTTTTTTTTTTTTTAATAAAAAGAGAAGGAAGCATATCAATGAGAGATGATAGAAAGGGATTAGGAGGATTAGGATAAAGTCTTCATGTTTGAATTCGCACAGCAAACAACAATAAAGTGGAAAACAATTATAATATACCTGACTTGAAAGTTAATTGGCATTCAATCTGTTGTGTTTTAGTCCTTTGATAGATGGAGAAGGTTGAGTATCGACAAACCACGAAGGAAAAACACGATCATAAAAATTGTACCTAGAGAATAGGTCTTCTGAAGAAATCTGCACGTATAAACACATGTAATTTGTATAGAAAGTTACTAGAAAGTTAAAAGTGATTAAGCCTTCCTTAAAAATAGATTGATAAGAAATTCAAATTCAAAAATTGTTATCAAGAAATCTAGGAGAAAGATGAAAGACCACTGAACAATGAATTTGAACTCTGATAAAAATTTAAAACGTGGGAAATATATGGAGAACGTGCAAAATCTACGGGAGGGTAAAATAGTAATAACAATGCAAAAAAATCAACCTAATCAGAAAAATTGCTGACATGGAATCCTAGTTATGGGAGCTAAGTCAAAACTAACTAAAAATTGGACTAATCCTAATGTTGGGCTATAAAATTGGACCTATTTCAAGTTTCCCCTACAATGAAAACATAATTGTTATGTATATAAGATTACAATGACAGTTTGAAAAGTCTCGTTACGTATATCAACCACCGCTTAACCGTGCACGTGGAAAACATGATACTCGTTGTCGTTATTTCACAGACACGCATGATCCTTAACGTCCTTTAAGTTTTTTCTTAATTTTGTTTTTAGCCGAGGCCAACTAGGTTGTGGTCATACTTGCTAAATTTTGAGGCACAACATACGTGCATCATAATTAACTAGTGAGCATTCCCGCTTCTCATATTAAGATGTAGCCATGCACACCACATGCACATTACAAAAAAATATTTCACAAATTTCTACAATTTGACACTTGAACCAGAAATTGTTCCATCCCAATCTTGTAGCACGTCAAAACTTGAAATTTATTCCACAACCCATATGCCCGAACATGAAACACAAACCCTAATTTAACTTCTAAGTATTAATTCATGTTACAAACAACCCATTTATTCCATAAATCATTGATGACGGAACTTGGAACAAAATACCCTACCTTGCTATACCTGTTGAAGCTTCAGTTGCTTGAAAAAATGGAACTTTCCAGCCAAAACAGAAAATATGGTACAAAACCTAGCTCACTCTTCTTACCTCTCTCTCGCATCCCTTTGTTCGAAATTAGAGGTATGAGGTGAACCCAAAGCCCAGCTCACTCTTCTCGCCTCTCTTTGGACTTTCATCTCTTCAAAATCGAAGCTCAGAGATCTGAGGAAGGGAGAGAGTAGAGAGTAGAGAGAGAGAGAAGGTGAGAGAAGAGAGAGAGAGAGAGAGAGAGAGAAAGGAAGGGTGAGAGAGTAGAGAAAGAGAGAAATCAGAAAATGGGGGAGAGAGTGAGGAATAACCCATTTATATGTGGTTATTTTAGTAATTTCGGTTTTGTGCATGGTGTGCATAGCTTGTGCATGGCCGGTTTATCCTATTTATGTCCCAAGATTAAGAAATTGTCCTATTTTGGGGTATTTTCCTAAAAAATTTGGAAAACAAATTGTAACAACACACTAGTTTGATAAAATATGAGTAATGAGACACTGAGGTTCAGCCGTCACCTAAACGATTTTATGTAGTTTTACCAATTACTCCTAAATTTGTCTATTTGATCACTTTTTCTCAAGAGGAAGTCACAAGTCATACATTGGAATAATTAATCAAAGTATAAAAATTTCACCAAAATATACAAAAAATAGGGTAAAATATATAATATAAAATCGATTCATCATACACACACAAAATGCACCTTTTTTTTTTTTGTTGACAATAGGGCATAATCCTGAAGGATAAGGAAAGATTATACAAGAATATCACGAGGCCACGAGACCTCAACTATATATGCAACTAGTAAGCCAAGACAAGAAGGTAGAGCTTGCTAAAAAAACAATCTGAACCCAAACAAACCAAATTATCAACAATGAAAGTCCTTTCACGGTAGTTATGACGAATTTCACAAAATCAACTTTTGTGCATTAAAGCACGATAATTCAGTACTAAACTTCTCAAAATGTGATTATCCACTTTTACACTTTTGACGTATGATATAAAAAAAATCAGTGTTAAGAGGTCATGTTCATGCTGAAAGGGCCAAACATTTCCAATTCTTCCAATTTTCTTCCTCAATTGGTTTATTTTTTTGCTTGTTCTTCATTTCCAATCATTAAAAATCTCATTTCCCCTTAAGAATATTTAAGAATCAATCAGTCTTCTTATAAAGAAAAACACTTTAAGATTTCACTGGCTTCGCGAATTTTTTCAAAGACGTTAGACATTGTTTCTTAAGAGATGTTATTGAGAATTTAAAAATGTTGTATTGATGATTTAGGGACTGCTTTTAAGATGGCTAGAAACACTTTTGTGAAAATAATTTTGAAACCAATTTTTAGTGAAAATACAAGTGAATCGTGAAAAAACAATTGAAGTATTTTTGGAACCTTGGAACATTTTGTTTGTTTAAAAAAAATGGTTTTAATTATTTAAAAGCACTTCTAAATGAGTCTTAATAAAGTGCAAGTTGATAAGTTAAAATAGCAATTCCCATAATAATTCTCATTTTTTATTACCAGATTGTACATAAATGGTATGACAGTAAACTCAATCTTTTTATGGCCAAGTACGATAAACTCATTATTCAATAGTGGAATTTGGAAAACTTGAGGCTGAGTTGATTTCTTTAGAAAAATATTTGACTTGTTACATGTGAACTAACAAATTTTACATGTAATTTAAATGGCTTCTTACGATCCTTTTGTTCTTTTCAAAGAGAGATTCTCGAAGCAAGCAGTTGTCCATCCTATTCGCCCAATATATCAGAGCAGATTATATACGTTAACTAAACAATTTACGTGTGTATTAAGTTCAAAATACGTCACGCATAAGCACGTGTGTCGAGAGTAATCTCAACTGCTTTCTTGATCCTCATGCATAAGAATTATACGTTACACCAAAACAACACCAATACAAGCTTTGCTACAATAAATTTATGTACGTAATATGATCACTCATTGTGCTTTTGGGAGTTGTTGTGTTCTAATTGGCTGCATGTTTGAGTATTTTACTTGACGAGTGGTTGCAGGAAGCAAATGAAAGTTTGTATTTCGTTGATTCTGTTACTTCTGTAAAGATTTTGAATTGCTACAGATATCATACATCACTAGGCAATACACGAATGAATGGTTACCTGAATTCGACTCAGCAGTGGAACAACACTCTCCAATGCAACATTCAAGGGAAGGAAGCCCCCAAACTTGTCTAAACTGCAAAGATGCAAATCAGTTTCATTGCGGACTTTCTGTAAATGCCAACAAAGCAAGATCTACTTCATCTTCAGACAATAAATTAACGATCAACTCCGCAGTTGATGCATCTGCAGAAAAACCCCTCTCCACCATTTCTTGAATAAGCCTCACCGCCCTTGATATGTCGTTGTTATTGAAAAACCCTCGGATAATTGTGTTGTACGTGCAACCATTTGGAGAACGACCTCTCTCTTCCATTTCCCTTAGCAAGTTTTCTGCCTTACATGTTAGCCCCCCATTACAAAATCCACTAATCATTATATTATATGACCTGACATCAGGTTGAACTCCTTTCGATGACAAACTCCGAAAGAGATCCCATGCATATTCAACTTTTTCAGCTCTGCACAAACCTTGAATAAGAATATTGTAAGTTACAATATTAAAATCCAACTTCTTTTCCTCCATCTCGTCCAACAATTCAACTGCCTCGGGAAATTGTTGGTTTTTACAAAGGCCATCCAGTAAAATAGAATAAGTTTGAGTATTTGGAAGTTGGCCTAAAGCTTGCATTTGAGAGAACAAGTTATGTGCATCTTGTAGTTTTCCCATCTTGCAAAACCCATCTATAAGAGTGTTATAAATAACCATATTTGGAACAATTCCCCTTTGAGACATTTCCAGAAAAAGTATCCGGGCATCATCTATCCTTTTAAGCTTACAATAGCCGTTTATCAATATGCTATAACTACGAGCATTAACCATGCATCCTGTGCTAAATATCTCTTCAAAAACCTTTTTCGCCTCGTCCATTTCTCCTCGCAAACAATACCCATCCATAAACGAATTGTAAGTAATCGTATCAGGTTCGATACCTCTTTGAATCATCATTTCGATCACGCTCCTTGCTTCTTGGACCATTCCCTCTTTACAAAATGTATCAACCAAGACATTAAAGGTGTACACATTTGGAAAGATATGTTTACTCACCATTTCATTCAACAATCTTGTAGTTTCTTTCCAATCCTGTAATTTGCAAACTCCATGAATCAAAGAGTTATAGGTCAAGACATCTGGGGCAATACCCTTACTCTTCATTTCTGAGAAGAGGTTCAGTGCATCCACAACTAGAGTATCTTTGCAAAGACTGTCGATAATCGTGCTATAAATAACTATGTTAGGCTTGCAAGCCCCTTCTTCCATCTTCTTAAGCAATTGGATTGCTGCAGTGTTGTTACCTTTTGTGCAAAGACCCTTTACTAGGGTACCGAAAGTAACCACATTCGGCTTAGAATTACCACTGTCCAACATTTTTTTGAAAAGTGCTGCTGCCTCAGCCACTCTATTACGGAGAATAAAGCCGTTGATTAGAATATTTAAGGTTGCGACATTTGGTTCAAAACCCAATTTGAAGAAGTTTCCCAAGACTGACAAACCAAACCCCGTTTGGTGCAAACGACAAAAGCAGTTAATGATAATGTTCAGAGTATAAACATCAGGACGAATTCCGGACACAACCATTTGGTTATTCAAGGAGATGACTGCCGAGTAATGTTTCAACTTGGCAAGTTGAGTCAAGACTTGGTTGAAAGGGACAACGGAAGGCAGAGGACAACTTTGAAGCATTTCGTCGAACACATTGAGAGCATCTTCGACATTAGTGATTTCAACAAGATAGTGTTGTTGGGTGTTTCTAGATTCGGTCGATTTGGAAGACGGAGAGTGAAACAAAGCCAAGTAATTGTTTAAGAAAACAACAGCAGTAGAAGATTGAAGAAGACAAGGCGGCATACCTCTGAGTCTGAGTCTGCCGGTGGTGTTGCCATAACCAACCTTCAAAGAAGAAGACGCAGCAACCGTTGCCCGCATCATCTTCACCATCTCCAAGTCAGCGGTTCAGTGCGTTAATCCTCCACAGCTGAGATCCACTATACAGAAGCAGTTTTGGACAGGATGAATCATGGAGGGAAGTATCTGATTCAACCGCAAAAAGTCGTGGTCATGGAAAGTCTTGCCTATATCAAAACATCCCTTCTCTCCAAAAGGTCTGGGCCAAATGTACCGTGAACCGAATCGAATCCGTACCAAACCTAATTGGTTTGGTTTTATTTAAAAACCAAAAGATCCCTTCTCTCCAAAAGGTCTCGGTCACACCAGATGGAGTCCGCAGCATCTCCTCAAATTTTTTATTTTTTTATTTTTTTAATACTTTTCCAAGTGTGCTCTGTAAAATATAAAAAATATTTAAAATATAAAAGAGAATTTTAACGAAAAGCTCATGTTACTGTTTACTTTAACGAAAAATCATATTTTTACACTAAAAGGTCAATCCTATTACTATTCACTTTACATTTTATTTTGTCCTTATCGTTAAAACCCAAAGTTTTCAATCCCTTTTTATTATTTTTCTTAAAATAAAAAGGGTGAGGAAGATAATCTCTCTTCAAATATTATATACCCAAAAAGCTATTTGACCTATATGTGGCTTCCTTCAAAATGCAACACGTGTCCATTCAATTACTAACCTTAACTCGATTAACTCCTTGGCCCAAAACCTCTATTAACACCTTATTATCTCTTTTTTTTTTTTTTTTTTTTTTAAAAAAAAACAAAATTCAAGAAACAAACTCCAACGTGGAGAATTCGAAGTCCCACTCATCACTTATCTGCTCACTCCACTTTGTCTCACTTTCTCAGTTCCCAAACACTCTTTTTCCCACTCCATCAAACTCCCGAGAAATTTTATACCCCAAAATGAATCCCAACCCCAATCCCAGAAATCCAACCATCACAATGCGATCCCAATGGCGAAGTCAGGATTTGTTGGGAGGAGGGACTAACTTTCGAAAGGTAAATGTTCTCAAACAAATGTAAACAACCAAATCCTTTTAGATGGTAAACAATATTAATGTCGTTATTAATTTATCAGTACAAATAAGTTATAATTGTTGATGACGATATTTTATGTTATGAAAACATCATATAATAAGCTCATTATCAATAAAAACAAAGATATATCTCTCAATATCAACAACTATACTATTACGCAATCATTAATCTACCATTTCAATGAAAGTGTACGGATTCTCCAACATTTACTAGTGAGGGGAATTACTTAATATATCCCACCTTAATGACTAACTTTTATTAAGACGTCACTATTTTCCTGTTATTTTTCTAGTCACAGCCTCTTCAAATAAGAAGTTGTAACTCCCACAAGCTTAAATTCACAACTTCTTTGAGATGGTTGATTTACAATTGAAAGGAATGAGCTCCATGAGACCACTTCAAGTAAGTGACAATTTTTTTTTTAACTAGATAATGTCGTTTGTTCAAAAAAAAAAAAAAAAAAAAGACCATAATGGCGTATGGCACATTGTGTTATTATTTTAGACAAATCCAAGCTCAAATAAAGATTACATAGACAATTAATAGTTCAGCTGTGATTAACATTCTAATAATACAACAAGTCGAATGTATTATTACAAGAGGAAACTTTTTTTTTTTCACATCCGTGTATATATATTACATTCTCACACCCTTTAGTTTAGATAATATCGTATGTATTTAAAAAAAAACGTATATTATCTGTACAAACTCTTTTTAGTTAGGCTCCTAGTGGGTCCCTTGTTGTTTTGTTCTTCGTTTTAACGAAACGAACCGTTTCATTTAACTTCTTTTTTCATTCCAGGTCCAAAACCACGTCGTTTGACCTGGGTTTCTTAAAAAGAAGGGTGATTTGCTGCCCATCGCAACCCAGCGCAGCGCCGCAACAGTGCACAGCAAAGCAGCAGTAGCAATAAGCAGAGGGGTGGAATCTCACCTCAAGGCTTGATTTCCAGCGAGGGAAAGGACGGCCACCACTCCCTGTCCCTCTACAGCTTCGCCTATTCCCAATCATCACTTCTCTTCTCACTTTCTCTCATTTTCCCAATTTCCAAACACTCTTTTTCCCACTCCAACAAACTCTCGGAAAACTTTTATATCTGCCAAAAGAAATCCTGACCCCAATACCAAAAACCCGATAACCTTCCCCAGGAATCCATTTCCAACATGAAACAGTCCTAGTATTTGAACTCCGACGACTCAGCATACGCCGACTCGCCCTTCTAATTCCACTCCACAATCCGATTCGAAGCCTTCAACACCCCGCCTTACGACTCCTTCGAGAAATCGTAGGAGAAGCCGGTCGACAACTCCAATGCAATCATGGTCGTGACAAGTTCACCGGTACTCGTCGCTCGTTTCTTGGATTTTTTTTGCTTCAAAATTTTAGGAGATAACAAAGGAGTTAACAGAGAGATTAGGAATGACAAAGGAGTTAACAGAGTTAAGGTTATAGTAAGTGAATCCACAAAGAGGCTAAATGACTTTTTGGGTGCAGAAGATTTGAACTGACTTTGGGCATGGCCAGCTCCCATAGTGTGCCGGGTTGTGTGTACAAGGCCCTAGAACAAATTCATCGTCATAGGCTGACTAGCGATTACTAGCGATTCTGGCTATTGAGGACAGGTTTTTGTAGTTAGCTCACCCTCGCGGGATCGTAACACTCTGTCCCAGCCATTGTACTGTTCATTAAATGTAGTTGCTATTCACTTAGAGATTGAATTGCCTATTGCCCAATTACTCTTACACCAAAATAACGCCAATACAAGCTTTGCTACAATAAATTTAAGTACCTTATATAATCACTCATTCTCGATGCAACCGGTTGTCTACCCTATTCGACCAATATATCAGAGAAAATTATGTACGTTGTTAGCCAAACAATTTATGTGTGTATTAAGTTCAAAATATGTCATGCATAAGCAAGTGTGTTAAGAGTAATCTCAACTTCTTTCTTGATCCTCGTGCATAAGAATTATACATTACACCAAAACAACACCAACACAAGCTTTGCTACAATAAATTTAAGTACGTAATATAATCACTCATTGTACTTTTGGGAGGTGTTGTGTTCTAATTGGATGTTTGTTTGAGTATTTTACTAGACGAGTGGTTGCAGATATCATCATCTTAAAAGTGTAACATAAAAGTTGCTCTATCACTTGATAGATTACATTAATAACACATATCATACATCACTAGGCAATACATGAATGAATGGTTACCTGAACCGGACTCAGCAATGGAACAACTCCCTCCAATGCAGCATTCAAGGGAAGGAAGCCCAGAAACTTGTCAAAACTGCAAACATGCAAATCAGTTTCATCGCGGACATTTTATAAATGCCAACAAAGCAGGATTTACTTCATCTTTTGACAATAAATTAACGATCAACTCCGCAGTCGATGCATCTGCACAAAAACCCCTCTCCACCATTTCTTGAATAAGCCTCACCGCCCTTGATGTGTCGTTGTTATTGAAAAACCCTCGGATAATTGTGTTGTACGTGCAACCATCTGGAGAACGACCTCTCTCTTCCATTTCCCTTAGCAAGTTTTCTGCCTCACATGTTAGCCCCCCATTACAAAATCCACTAATCATTATATTATAAGACCTGACATCAGGTTGAATTCCTTTTAATGACAAACTCTGAAAGAGATCCCAAGCATATTCAACTTTTTCAGCTCTGCACAAACCTTGAATAAGAATATTGTAAGTTACAATATCAAAATCCAACTTCTTTCCCTCCATCTCTTCCAACAATTCAACTGCCTTGGGAAATTGTTGGTTTTTAGAAAGGCCATCCAGTAAAATATTATACGTTCGAACATTTGGAAGTTGGCCTAAAGCTTGCATTTGAGAGAGCAAGTTATGTGCATCTTGTATTCTTCCCATCTTGCAAAACCCATCTATAAGAGTGTTATAAGTAACCATATTTGGAACAATTCCCCTATGAGACATTTCCAGAAAAAGCATCCGGGCATCATCCATCCTTTTAAGCTTACAACAGCCGTTTATCAATATGTTATAACTACGAGTATCGACCATGCAGTCTTTGCTAAGCATTACTTCAAAAACCTTTTTCGCCTCGTCCATTTCTCCTCGCAGACAATACCCATCCATAAGCGAACTGTAAGTAATCGTACTAGGTTCGATATCTCTTTGAATCATCATTTTGACCACGCTCCTTGCTTCTTGGACCATCCCCTCTTTACAAAATGTATCAACCAAGACATTGAAGGTGCACACATTCGGAAAGATATGTTTACTCACCATTTCATTCAACAATCTTGTAGCTTCTTTCCAATTTCCTAATTTGCAAACTCCATGAATCAAAGAGTTATAGGTCCTGACATTTGGGGCAACACCCTTACTCGTCATTTCCGAGAAGAGGTTCTGTGCATCCACAACTAGAGTATCTTTGCAAAGACTGTCGATAATCGTGTTATAAATAACTACGTTAGGCTTGCAAGCCCCTTCTCCCATCTTCTTAAGCAATTGGATTGCTGCAGTGTTGTTACCTTTCGCGCAAAGGCCCTTGACTAGGGTACCGAAAGTAACCACATTCGGTTTACAATTACCACTGTCCAACATTTTCTTGAAAAGTGTTGCTGCCTCAGCCACTCTATTCTGGAGAATAAAGCCATTGATTAGAGTGGTGTAGGTCGTGATATTTGGTTCAAAACCCAATTTGAAGAAGTTTCCCAAGACTGACAAACCAAACCCCATTTGGTGTAAATGGCAAAAGCAGTTAACGACAATACTTAGAGTATAAACATCAGGACAAATTCCCGAAACACCCATTTTATTATTCAATGAGATGACTGTCGAGTAATGTTTCAACTTGGCAAGTTGAGTCAAGATTTGGTTGAAATGGACAACGGAAGGCAGAGGACGCCTTTGAAGCATTTCGTCGAACACATCGAGAGCATCCTCCACATTAGTGATTTTCACAAGCTGGTGTTGTTGGGTGTTTCTAGATTCGGTCGATTCAGAAGTGCGAGAGTGAAACAAAGCCAAGTAATTGTTGAAGAAAACAACAACAGAAGAAGATTGAACAAGACAAGGCAGCATATCTTTGAGTTTGAGTCTCAGTCTGGTGGTGCAGCTTCTGCTGCCATAACCAACCTTCAAAGAAGAAGAAGCACCAATCGTTGCCCGCATCATCTTCAGCGATTCAGCCTCCAAATCTGAGCTCCACTTAGCACACGAGAAAAACTTCGCTAGTGTTTAGTGGAGTGAAAAAGAGAGAAAGTCGGGAGAAGATTAAAAATAGCCGTGGAGATGGAGTGTGTGGGTGGAAGAAACTTTATTTATGTTGAAACTTGCATGATTTTTCAATATCATTCTCATACATAATGTTTTAAATATTACAATATCATACCTTATTTTATTTATGTTGAAATTTGCATGATTTTTCAACACCATGTGGTTATTAATATTTACATTGCATTACAATTCAATATTTTCATGCAACAAAAAAGACATTGAGTCTAAGTTGTGTTCAACGTTGGAGTTGTTAATTTATCTAGAGGATGGAGAAGGTCTTAAATATATATTATATAGTCTAAAAATTTGTATATCCAAGTGCGGGTGCAAGAATTACTATATATTAATTGTTGATGCACAAAATTAGTAAGACTTTGGAACAATATAAAATGTCAAGTTTGTGACCTTCTCAAGGTTGCTCCGGTCACCTACTGAGGATAATATGTAAAGAGATTGAGATACGGAAGCAAACATAAAATGTACATGTTTCACCCTAAGTTGGGCTATGTTCACGGGATAGAGAAGTTCTCATTAATAAATAAGAGTTTACACAACATATAGGTCCAAGTATAATCATCATTAGTGAGTTCTAATGATGAGTTTAAGTAAAATAATGACATTAGGGATTAATTGTAGGAGAATAGTCTCCTTTTATGGTTGAGGAGAGTCCCCAACTTCCATTTGTGGTCGATGTGGGACTTTAGGAGTTTTATTTTGAGGTTGACACGTATCGCGTTGTGATTGGGCTTTTGGTTAATGAAAAACTCTTGTGCTTAAGCAGTGGTGCGTCAATATGAATCTTTCAATGGATCCCTTAAACTATTGAGTTGACCAGTGCTCAGTAGTTTCGGAATTGATAAAGTATGGTACAACATTAATTATTAAGAAAATTTAAGGAAAATGACTTATGTTAAGTTTAATTTAACCAAAAATCATCGTATAATATTATTTAACAAAAATGACTTCATGTTTGATCATAAAGACAAAGTTAATCTTTATGAGGCCTCATAAGCATTGAAAACACACATGGGCTGAGTTAAAAGCCCAACACGAAATAAATAAGTTTCCAACTCTTGCCCCTAACGGAAAACCCATTCCGTCAGCCGATTCGTTAAGAATTTTTTTTGGTTTTGTTAGTGACACTCAATGGCAACAACAGAGCCGCAGAAGCACACCAACTTTCAAACCCAAGACCACGAGGTGTCAGCAGGAGCTGGGCAATTTCAGATGAAGCGTTCGGAATGGAAATAAAGGGAATTTCGAATCTGTTTCGATTTCATGCTCATCCTATTCGGAGGAAAGTAAAATAAAGGGTATGAAAATTGGGACTGGAAGCTTTCAGGTGAGGATGAAAGTAAACTACATTGAATGGAAATTGGGACCCTTTGGAGGATCGACGGCAGGAGTGAAGGATTTGAGTTTGCAGTATGTTACGGATCTCTCGCAATCAAGCTCTCCGTTCTCACTGACGTTTGCGCAGACATTCCCGCTTCCGCTTGAAAGAAAGGCAGACCGCTTTGCCGACTGCCGAGTGTGTCCGCGATGCAATTGTGCAGTGGGTGTGGTGCAATTGTGCAGTGGGTGTGGTGCAATTGTGCAGTAGATCTCAAAGGAGACAACCAGATTTTCAGTAAGAGGAGAGGGACGATTGGCTTTTTGTTTTTATTTTTTTTATAATTGTTTAACAACATTTGAAATTATTATTAAAAAAAAATAATAAGGGTGGAGCTTGCAAGATCTGCTGCCCCACTATTCCTGTCTGTCATCAGACTCACCTAGAGAGAGAGAGAGAGAGGAGAGAGAGAAGGTTAGGTGCTTTGACAGGAATGGTAAGCAATGCTAGTTGATTGGTGTGGCACTATAGCTTAATATTTTTTTTAAGATAAATTATATAAAATTACCTCGCTAGTCACAGTTTCATATCTTATCTTCAAAAAATATTAATGTCATACCTCGAATTTATTAAAATTTCATATATTTTGTCCCCGTGACCTCCTTTAACCCAAACCTTTACCACCCCATTCTCACAGTCGTAGGTGACGCAGAGGGTCGGGACTCCCTCTCTCTCTCCTGTCAATTCTCGATCTCCTCCCTCTCGAATCGGGGGAGCGTGACCGCTTGACGTCTCCCTCCTCGCCTCGATCTCTCCGTCAACGTCGGAAAAGTAACGGTCATCAAGGAAGTTGACAGCGGGGATGGAATCGGTGGCCGAGTTCACCGAGTCGTAGAAGGGTGTAACCGGGACTCGCTCGTTTCGTCGGCTAAAAGGGTTGGCGGAATGGATGTCACGGTCGCAGGTGATGTAGAGGGTCGGGACTCCCTCTCTTTCTTGTCGATTCTCGATCTCTCTTTCTCCCACAGTCTCTCTATCTCTCTATCTCTCTCTCCCCGAACCTTCTTCTTCTTCTTCAAGTTCTTAATCCCTGCTAGGGGGACACGGTCGATGGGGAAAATCTGGGTGTGGGTGGGTTTTTTTGGTTTTTTAGTTTAAGTTTTTTTTTTTTTGGGTTTAATTTTTTAATATTTAGTTAAGATTTAATTAATTTTTTTAAATATTAAATTATTTTTTTAATAGAAAGTGGGTCCCGCCTCAAGCCACATCAGCATTTAACAGAAGAATTGCCGAACAACTGACAGAGTGTATGAAATTGTAATAAATTCGTAGATAAGGTATGATATTGACATTTCTTAAAGATGGGGTATAAAACTGTGACTAGCCCAATAGTTAAGGTAATTTTATGTAATTTATCCTTTTTTATGAATTAGTGTGACATGACAAATGCACGCTTGTAACATAAAATAACGTATTTGTCACGTTAATATGAAGAGGAAAATGGTTTGGTTTTCTCGGAAAATGGTTTGGTTTTCTCGGAAAACAGCTTTTGAGGTTTTATCTTTGACTTTTAGATTGAATAAATTTTAAAAAAAAATTGAAAGAATAGAATGTTGGAGAAAAACTTTAATTTTTAGACTGAATAAAGCAAAAGAGAATGAAAATAACGAATGCTGAAGAAGAAAAAAGACATGCAAAAATCACAAATGCTTTAATCTAGTTAGCTAAACCCAAGAACTAAACTATTTATGAAACTCAACACAAGTACACTATTTACAAAACTAACTATTTATGAAACTCAACATGGGTACACTATTTATGAAATTGAAAATGTTTACACTATTTATGAAACTCAACACAGGTACACTATTTATGAAATTGAAAACGGGTACACTATTTATGAAATTGACCATTTATGAAACACAACATGAGTATACTATTTATAAAACTGAAAATGGGTACACTAATTATGAAACTCAACATGAGTACACTATTTATGAAACTGAAAACGAGTACGCTATTTTTGAAACTAACCATTTATGAAACTGAGAACGGGTACACTAAAACTGACTATTTATGAAACTGAAAACAGGTAGGTTATTGGGTTTAGCGTAAGATCGAAGTCGTTAGCTCGTGGGTCTAGCATCGTCACTCCTTTCTTCTTCCTCCCTGTCCTGTCTAGGGAATGGTAATCATCCAAGCATATCACCATCGTGATGTTGTTGATGAGCATGTTGGAGTCGAACAGCCTAAAATATGCATTTGACAACTTCGCAATCAATTTCAACTTCAACTTCAATGGACTGAAATTTGAGAAAACAACCCACATCTCACCGAAATTTGTAAAAAGAAATCATAAAGAGTATTGTATTTTTTAGGGGTGTGATATCCACACACCTCATTTTACTTTTCACACACCCTTTTAATTTTCGATCGTCAGATCAGATGAATTGAAAAAAAAATCA
This sequence comes from Pyrus communis, assembly GCF_963583255.1. NCBI lineage: Eukaryota > Viridiplantae > Streptophyta > Magnoliopsida > Rosales > Rosaceae > Pyrus > Pyrus communis. The sequence continues at coordinate 18,607,375 of NC_084810.1, read as the reverse complement.
ATGGATAGAAATTATCAAGGGGTGTGTGAGAATTAAAATAGGGTGTGTGGATAGCACACCCCTATTTTTGGACGGAGAAGAAGATATAAAGGAAACAGACCAAATAAATGGGCCAAGACTTGACATTAGGGGTAAAATCGGAAGCTCGATAAAAAAATTTTTTGCTTGGGCCAACTTTACTGGGCCGGTTTGGTATTGGGTTTTGTCCTAACCATTAAATAAAGTTAGTACACGGCTTTTGGTTAAAATTCAAAAGTTTGAAGATCTTTTCATTTGTTTTCCTTATTTTTAATTCATGCAATACGCCCATTAATTTTAAAGAATGATATTATTTATCTTTAGAGAACAAATTGATCACCACCGGTCCACCACCTACCACTACAAACACTAACCTCTTACACCACCATTGCCATTACCACCACCATTGTTGCCACCACCACCACATGGCCCACACCACAGTCGCGCCATCTCCACCACCAATACAAACACCACCACAGCCATACCGCCACGATTACCACCACAACAACAACTGCCACAACCATTGTTGCCGCCACAACCACCACCACCACCATAAACACAACCACCACTTTGCCACCACAACCACAACCGTCACCATCGTCATTGTTGCCATCCCTACCACTATTGCCCTCGCCACTGTTGTCGTCGTCATTATCCACACTTTCATATCTATTTTTATCATGATATACAATTATATCATTTTTGCATTAAAATTTATCTAGTGTTTTTACACTGCTTTTACATTACTTTGTTCCTTTCGTAAGCGTGATACGTGTTTGTGTGTTATGTCAAAAACCTTAAGGAAAGAGCATCTTATTAATCACATTTTTTTTATATTTGCAGATGGCTATTGCAACTCCTACTCAAACCGTTTCTGTAAACGTTTCTCTCTCTCTCTCTCTCTCTCTCTCTCTCTCTCTCTCTCTCTCTCTCTCGTGTAGCATTTTTATTAATTTATGCCACATATTATCAACACACAAACTATGATCCAGTGAAAAACAAAGTAGATTAATATGGTCTTGTAACAAACGCAAACACCACATACTATGTAGTGAAATACAAACGCAAACAAGCCCTCATGGATGTAACCGATTTGTAAGATTATCTTATGTAGTGAAATACAAACGCAAACAAACCCTCATGAATGTAACCAAATTGATGAACCACTTAAATCTCCATGTTCATTTGTGTAATTGTAATAAAATATTAAAATAAAATATTATTTGGTTTTTTGTTTTTTATTTTTTTATTTGATCAGATGTCTATATCGTATCTGGTGTTGGAGTAAGTGCGGAATTTTAAAAATGGATTGAGTCCTACTCCTGTAGCCATCATTTCGTTCATTGCTTCTTCCATCAGACTCATATGCTTAACAGAATTATTACCAAAAAAATAAACGTGGAGTTAAACCAAGCCATAAATGCGTTTACAAATTTCATAGCAGTCCAGGTACTCTGCTTCTCCAACATATTTCATCATCTTAAAAGATTAACATAAAAGTTGCTCTGCCACTTGATAGATTAAATTACTAAAACGTATCATACATCACTAGACGAAGCATGAATGAATGACTACCCGAACTGGACTCAGCAGCGAAACAACTCCCTCCAATGCAGCATTCAAGGGAAGGAAGCACAGAAACTTGTCAAAACTGCAAAGATGCATATCAGTTTCATCACGGACTTTCTATAAATGCCAACAAAGCGGGATCGACTTTATTTTTAGATAATAAATTAACGATCAACTCCGTAGTTAAAACATCTGCAGAAAAACCCCTCTCCACCATTTCTTGGATAATCCACTGCCCTTGATGTCTCATTGTTATTGAAAAACCCTCGGATAATTGTGTTGTATGTGCAACCATCTAGAGAACAGCCGCTCACTTCCATTTCCCTTAGCAAGTTTTCTGCTTCACATGTTAGCCACCCATCACAAAATCCACTAATCATTATAGTATATGCCTTGACATTAGGCTGAATTCCTTTTGATGATAAACTACAAAAGAGATCCCATACAAAACATGTTGTGACCTATATTTAACTGACATGGGAGAGGGAGATGGCTGCATAGAGAGAATAGAGAGTGATGTGTTTGTAGGGTTGTGTAGAGGATGTGTTATTCCCCCTACGCAGTGCCTTTATTTATAGTAATAAGAGAGAGAAGAAATCCTTTTCCTCCAAGAAATACAAATCCTAATAGGAAAGAATAACTAGAATCAAATCTAATCTAAGATTTATACAATCACACATCAACAAGGAGTTTATAACACTCCGCCTTGAGTGTGTAAATACTAAAATAGATTCGGCATCATGTAGTGGTTGAGGAAGTCGACTTGTCGGCATTGATTCTTGGAACACGCTATTCTCAAATAAGGTAGGAACTTGCATAAGGAAGTAAGTCTCACAAAAAACCTTATTGGCTATGGTAAAAACCCGAGTAGGGACAAAATCCATAGTCTAAGAAAAAATGCTTTAGAAATGCAAAGTCAAATGAAACATTTACGGGATGTCATCAGGGATATGATCAACCCAAGTTTGGTGCCTCGTCAAAACCTAGTTAGGTAGCAAAAACCTAGTGGGAAAAATTCTTCTAATTGTAGGAAAAAGAGTACATTAAGATCAAACAAGAATACTTCAGGATACTTCACCTGAGTTTGACACAATTCCAAAGAGATCTAGCAATGTTACAACTCAGAAAGTTTATGCATACCAATTCCTTGAACAAGCTTCTGAAATGTCGCATTTAGTAGTGAATTGGTGAAGAGGTCGGCCAGATTATCTTCTGAATGGATTTGCGTGACTTCAATCTTCTTATGCTCTTGTTGTTGATGTGAGAAGAAGAACTTCGACGCAATGTGTTTAGTGTTGTCTCATTTGATGTAACTCTTCTTGAGTTGTTCGATGCATGTTGCATTATCTTCATAGATCATCGTCAAGACATCAACGATGGGGTAAAGATTGCAGGAGCTTCAAATATGGCCCATAACTGCTCTCAACCAAAAGCATTCCCGAGTTGCTTCGTATAAGGAAAGAATTTTAGCATGGTTAGACGAAGTGGCAACTAAGGTCTGTTTAGTTGGCCTCCAAGAGATTGTGGTGCCTCTAACAGTAAAGATATAACCAGTTTAAGAGCGCGCCTGTGCGGATTAGATAAGTATCCTACGTCGGAATAACCACCAAGGCAAGAATCGACTCGAGCTAAGGGGTGCGGCATCACTCAAGGATCCATAGGGGTAGAACAAACCTAGATCTATAGTACCCTTAAGGTAGCAGAAGATGTCTTTAACACCAGTCCAGTGTCTACGTGTTGGTGCATTATTATATCCTGCCAAAAAATTAGCAGCAAAGGAGATGTCAGGTATAGTGCACTGAGCTAAGTACAATAAAGCGCCTATCGCACTTAGATAAGGAACTTCAGACTCTAGAATCTTTTCATCATCCTCATTCGAACGACAGGGATCTTGTTTTGCATCTAGCGATCGAACGACCATAGGAGTACGTGAAGGCTTTGCTTTATCCTCGTTAAAGCAGCGCAACACCTTCTGGGTGTAGTTCGATTGATGTACTAAAATTTCATCCGAACGGTGCTCTATCTTAAGACTGAGACAATATCAAGTCTTTCCTAGATCTTTCATCTCAAATTTCGACTTCAAGTGCGCAACAGTTCTTACGATCTCTTCAGGAGTTCCAACGAGATTCATGTCGTCGACATAAACTGCAACAATCGCAAAACCAGAATGTGGCTTATTAATGAACACACAAGGGCATAATTCGTTGTTCATATATCTCTGACTAGTTAAATACTTACTCTGACGGTTATACCACATTCTTTCGAATTGCTTCAAATCGTAGAGTAAACGTCTCTGCCGAATTGAAAGCATGTTCCGGGGTTTGGAAACATTTGATACAGTCAATGTAAGTCCTTTGGGAACTTTCATATAAATTTTCATATCAAGATCCCCATAGAGATATGCAGTTACTATGTCCATCAGCTGCATGCTCAATTTTTGGGAAACTACCAAACTGATAGGGTAGCGAAAAGTAATCACATCCATAATGGGTGAAAAAGTTTCGTCATAGTCAATCTCGAGGCGTTGTAAGAAGCCTTGCGCAACAAGATGAGCTTTGTAAAGCACAATTTCATTCTTCTCATTACGTTTTCGAATGAAAACCCACTTGTAACCAACAAGCTTCATATATGGAGAAACACAAGCTATAGGTCCAAACACCTTACGTTTCCCAAGCTAATCGAGTTCGACTTGGATTGCTTGTTTCCAGTTTGACCAATCAGTTCTACTTCAACATTCATCAACGGAATGAGGTTCAATGTCATCGATCAACATGATCTTAGTAGCTACTGCATATGCTAATGCATTGTTGACGATCATCTCATTTCTACACCAAACATCATCTAAGCTAGCATAATGGACCAAAATCTCTTGATTCTCGGGAGGTGGATTTGTCTCTTCAAGGATGCTTCCGTAATCTAGAATTTCCTCATGAGTTGGATATAATGAGTAGGCGACACTCGAATTCACAGTAGGCTCTTAAAGTGCATCTGTTGTGGGTTTCCTCTTCCGGGGGTATGAATCCTTTAAATCAAGTAGTCTGCCATACTTGTGTGTAGGGGCAAATGATTGGCTAGCCACTAATGTACGTCGATCGACCAAAGTGGCGTCTCGGGCCTCTAGAAGGGAAGTCCATCATACATTTGGTACATATATCTTTGTAGGAACATTTGCAGCTGGAATATGTGATCTTATCACTCATGCTAGATCAGTGAAAGCATCTAGCATGCTTTGAGCTATGCTCTGGAGATCTAATATACACTACAATTTAGTTTCAGACTGAGCGGTGCATGGATCTAAATGACACAAAGTGGGAGTCGTCCACGATAATTCACGTCATTCTTCAAGAATGTTAACGTTCTTATCTGCCCCTCACAACATGAAGACTATCCTATAGAAGTGATAATCCACGAAATGAGCGATAAACAGATTGCCTATCAAAGGTTCTAACTAACGAATAATTGAAGGAGAATCATATTCGACATAGATTCCTATCCTTCCCTGAGACCCTATTTTTGTACATAAAGACAGTGAAATCGGCACATAGACCGCACAACCAAAAATGCGCAGATGTGATATGTCGGGTTCGTAACCGGTAACCAATTGAAAGACGTTATATGGTTGGGTCGCAATAAGCATCAGGCGGACCAACATGGCTACGTGCAATATTGCATGGCCCCAAACAACGATCGGGAGCTTAATACGTATGACCAGTGATCGAGCAATTATTTGTAAGCACTTAATGAATGTCTCTACGAGGTCGTTTTGGGTGTGAACATGGGGTACTGGATGTTCAACTTTAACCCCAACAAACATGCAATAGTCATCAAAAGTTTTAGATGTGAATTCTCCAGCATTATACAATCGAATAAATTTGATCGGATAATCAGGATGGTGAACCCTAAGCTTGATAACTTGAGCCAACTGTTTGGAGAATGTAGCATTCTTTGTGGACAACAAGCACATGTGTAACCAACGTGTGGAAACGTCAACCAAAACCATAAAATATCTAAATGGTCGACATATAGGATAAATCGGTCCATAAATGTCCCCCATAATCCTTCATAGAAAAATAAGAGGTTTTGAACGAATCTTGTCATAAGAAGGCTTAATAATAAGTTTTCCCATGGAGTAGTTTTGACATGTGATTCCTTGAATCGAACCTTAACTTCGAGCTAGTAGATGCCCGTGTGATGATTTGAAGATATAGCGCATTGTTGTTCGTTCAGGGTGTCCCAAACAATCATTCTAAAGTGTAATTTCATGCACGGTCCTAGAGGTAGGGTTGGCCACATAGTGGCTTTCTATAAGGCGTATGGTCATAGTATACAGACCACTTGGGATACACTCCATCTTCTCTAAAATACGTTTCTGGCCATATTCGTAGGAAGTTATGCACAAAAACTCAACTCCATTTTCTACATATGTTTCAGCGTGGTAATTTTTATCTCTAATGTCCTTGAAACTCAACAACGTTCTTCCGGAAGGTGGAGAATAAAGTGTCTCATCAATGGTCAAAATTGTACCATTGGGCAACATTATACATGTCTTACCGTATCCTTCGATAAGGTTGGATGGGCCTGAGAGGGTTGTCAACGGTGCATTCTTAGGTATGATGTTAGTGAAATAGATGTGTTCATGCAAAACTGTGTGTGTGGTTGCACTATCTACCAGACAACTAACTTTCCCACTAGTCATACCTAGAAATAAAAATTACTTTGAATTGGTCACATGAATAAAAGTTCTTGAAACAAAATCCATTCAAAATAATTTAAGTATTCAAGGATGGTAATTAATTAAAACTTAATATCCAAAAACAAATCACAAACAAATAATCCAAACATAAAGGAAAATTGTTCAAAATTTAACCAAAAACACAATGGGGGTTTGGCCACTAGGTGGAATTCGGCCCCATTGTCTAAATTTCAACTAGAAAAATAGTTTATGTCTAAGATTCTAAAATTCCATAAGGGTAATAGCTTCTTGAAAGTCAGAAAACTCCATCTTGGTACTCTCTGGTTCATCCACTTGCGCAAAGTTTGATCAAACTTCATACAACAAGAATGATATTCAGTTACAACCTTACAACCTTCTAGGGAGCTCGGAAAACACAGGACCAATGATCATTTGAACCACATCGATAATACATGTCTGTATCCATGGTTTCAAGCACTTTGCCCTCATTCTTGAAGTTTGGGGCCTTAGAAGCGAGATTAGGGCACTTCTGGGCTCAGTTTCCTCCCTTAGACAGGCCTAGGCTCTGTTGACCTTGACAGGGTAGCTTCTGGCCACCCCTACCACGCCTATTTTGGCATTTTGGGTGTTTGTTTATGCTATAATGTAATTCAAGCACACCAGTAGGTCGAGCTTTATGATTCTTCATCAACAGCTGATTCTGTTTTTCAGCAAGAAGTAAAACAGAGATCAAATCTGAAAACTTAGTGAACTTATGAGCCTTATATTGTTGCTGCAGGACAATATTAGTAGTAGGGAAGGTTGAATAAGTTTTTTCTAGGATATCATCATCGGTCAAGGTCTTGTTACAGAACTTGAGAAGTGATCAGATTCTTCACAGACTTAAAGTCTTAGAAGCACAAATGCTGCCAGTCATGTCTTGCTTTAGGCAAGAAGATGTCCTTTTGGTGATTAAAGCGATCAGCTAAAGCGACCCAGAGTGCTTGTAGATCCTCCTCAACAAGGTACTCGGTTTGCAGTGCATCATGAATGTGTCTTCGGATGAAGGTCATGGAAGTGGCTTTCTCAGCTTCGCTAACCAGGTTATCTGTTTCATCTTCAATGGCGGAACGCAAATTCTTTACAGTGTGGTGAAGCTTCACATCTTCGACTTACTTGTGGTAGTTCATTCCATAGACCTCTAAAGCGATGAAGTCAAGTTTGTTCAAATTCGACATGTTCCTATCACAAAATAAATGTACAAGATGTGGTTAGTTTTATGGAGAAAAAAATCAATCCATTCACATAGGAGTAGAACATTCAGGTTCCAATAGACATGTATTGGTTTAAATTCACATGAAAATGCTTCGGGATTTCATAGATGATGTTTTTAAGGAAAACTTCAGATTTTCAAACAAGGCATGTTTCTAGAAACGATTATGAACTTCAGGTTCATATGTTCCTGATGACAAACATAAATATATATACAGAAATATGCAACAATAAAATATGCAAATAGAACTTTAGGTCTATAATTATAATTGAATTAATTATTTGGACTTCAGGCCAAATTTAAAGTGTGGGTGAAAAATTATAAAACCCAAATTGTTAAAAAAAATTAAACAATTAAACTCGGGGTCCAAAAACAGGGACCATAAACCCGTAGGTGGATTGAGTAAATTTGTATCGTGGTCCAAGCCAAAAAATTGGGCTGGGGGTTAGGCACGAGCTAATCAGTCCAAAATAAATTTGGGTTGCGAGCCCAGTAGCAGCAAACAGACTGCAAAAAGGCCAAGCCCAAAGCATAGACGCAGCGTAGGAAAACCACAACAGCCACTTGGGTTAAGATCCGGTGCGACACAAACACACATGCACCAATAAAGGCTGTGATTATATGTGACACGGTGCATGGGAGAGACGGCAAGAGCCCAGAAAGGCTCAACTAGTTCTCGGGCCAGGTTATTAACAAAGCCTAAAGGGCTAGTGATGTGGATTAAGGTTATGGGCATAACCAGGCCCAATAAAAGAGTGTTGTGCGAGATGGACTAAAGGAATTTGAGGCCCCGTTAAGACTCGATTTTGGATCTTTAGGCCATCCTAACGGCGCTAGGTGTGAGGATCTTCCGGAGATGGTCAACTGTGTCGTTTCATGCAGTGTTTCATGGTTGGTGCAAGCCGTGATTCATTGGAGAACCAAGATTTGACGAAGGAGGTTGAACATCAACGTTGGGGTTGGTGATAACCAAAGGGATTCGAGTGAATCCTATGAAAAACTCATGAAATTCTTCTGGAAAATGATGAGTTTTGTCTAAATCACATGACTACCGATTGTGTTTTCGTCGAAAAAAATCAACGAGGGGGGGACCTGGGCTTCAGGCTGAGGGTTTCAGATAAGGACGATGGCGCCTAAAACGCACCATTTGGTTCTGGGCTTGCTACCTTGTAATCCATGGTTAAGCTGGGCTCGCCAGGCCGACGCAGGTTACTGGCCTGGTGCGGAAAACTTCCACGTCAAATTTGAAAGAGCACCTCCAAAAGAGATGTCAAAATCTTAGGTGAAATGCCACTGTGCATATTTGACATAAAAAATCTCTCCAACCGAAGTGTTATTTGTTGACTGGATTTGAAGGTTTAGTGATTTGATGTCAAATTTGACATCAAGGTCAAATTTATTTTAAAATCATTTTAATAGGAGGTCTCTTCCACTAACAACCAATAAAAAATTTATTTCAACATTTTTTTAATAATTACAATCATTTAAAGCTCTATTTAAATAATAAAATAACATTTGACAATTCAATTGGAGAATTACAAAATTTGACATAAGGCTTTAGATTGCCACATTAGCCATCAATTGTAATTTGACTCTTATAATTTGGCATTTCTTTTGTAAATGGTCTAAGGTGCGTGCTGATAACACGTTGCCACCTATATTTAACTAACAGGGGAGAGGGGACCGGCAGCACAAAGAGAATATAGAGAGAGATGTGTTTCTAGGGTTGTGTAGAGGATATGTTATTCCCCCTACGCAGTGCCTTTATTTATAGTAATAAGAGAGAAAAAAAAATCTTTCTCCTTCAAGGAATACAAGTCCTAACAGGAAAGAATAACTAGAATTTAATCTAATCTAGGATTTAACAACCACACTTAAACAAGAAGTTTATAACAAAAGAGTATAACAAATTTATAACTTTTCTTCTATAAACACTTAACCATGTTATTCTACCTTACACCACACTTTAATATTTTCAAATACTGTCAACAAATCTTTATTATATTATCAGAATTTAAAAATAAAACTATTTTTCATTATTTTATTAAAAATAATATTTTAATATGAGCTATTCAATTTAGGGATGGAAATGCACTTGTGCAATTACTATTCATTAAATGCAGTTACTATTCACTTGAGAGATTGAATTGCCTATTGCCCAGGGGGCCTAGCAACACTGAAATTGCTCTTACACCAAAATAACGCCAATACAAGCTTTGCTACAATAAATTTAAGTACCTAATATAATCACTCATTCTCGATGCAAGCAGTTGTCCACCCTAGCAAATTATGTACATTGTTAGCCAAACCATGTATTAAGTTCAAAATACATCACGCATAATCACGTGTGTTAAGAGTAATCTCAACTTCTTTCTTGATCCTTGTGCATATGAATTATACATTACACCAAAACAACACCAATTGCTACAATAAATTTAAGTACGTAATATAATCACTCATTGTACTTTTGGAAGGTGTTGTGTTCTAATTGGCTGTTTGTTTGAGTATTTTACTAGATGAGTGGTTGCAGGTATCATCATCTTAAAAGTGTAACATAAAACTTGCTTTATCACTTGATAGATTAGATTAATAACACATACCATACATCACTAGGCGATACATGAATGAATGGTTACCTGAATTGGACACAGCAGTGGAACAACACCCTCGGCATTCACGGGAAGGAAGCCCTGAAACTTGTCTAAACTGCAAAGATGCAAATTAGTTTCATTGCAGACTTTCTATAAATGCAAACAAAGCAGGATCTACTTCATCTTTAGACAATAAATTAACGATCAACTCCGCAGTTGATGCATCTGCAGAAAAACCTCTCTCCACCATTTCTTGAATAAGCCTCACCGCCCATGATGTGTCATTGTTATTGAAAAACCCTCAGATAATTGTGTTGTACGTGCAACCATCTGGGGAATGAGCTCTCTCTTCCATTTCCCTTGGCAAGTTTTCTGCCTCACATGTTAGGGCCGCGCGCCCCCGACCCCCCCCCCCCCCCCCCCCCCCCCCCCCCCCCCCAAATTACAAAATCCACAAATCATTATATTATATGACCTGACATCAGGTTGAATTCCTTTTAATGACAAACTCTGAAAGAGATCCCATGCATATGAAACTTTTTCAGCTCTGCACAAACCTTGAATAAGAATATTGTATGTTACAATATCAAAATCCAACTTCTTTCCCTCCGTCTCTTCCAACAATTCAACTGCCTTGGGAAATTGTTTGTTTTTACATTTGAAAGAACAAGTTCATTGCATCTTGTGTTCTCCCCATCTTGCAAAATCCATCAATAAGAGTACTATACGTAACCGTATTTGGAACAATTCCCCTATGAGACATTTCCAGAAAAAGCATCCGGGCATCATCCATCCTTTTAAGCTTACAATAGCCGTTTATCAATATGTTATAACTACGACCATCGACCATGCAGCCTTTGCTAAGCATTACTTCAAAAACCTTTTTCGCCTCGTCCATTTCTCCTCGCAGACAATACCCATCCATAAGCGACCTGTAAGTAATCGTACTAGGTTCAATATCTCTTTGAATCATCATTTCAACCACGCTCCTTGCTTCTTGGACCATCCCCTCTTTACAAAATGTATCAACCATGTGTTGACCCTAATAATTACAAGACCTACGTGGCGCGCAGGCCGAGCAACTAGTAAGCTAACTACGTCCTTCGGTTGAATGCGGGGCGTGCCAACTCGTCGGCCGAGCTCGGCCGAGGAGTACAATTTGTTGATATCGCTTGGAGCGCGTCGTTGACTTCTGTATCTTGCGATTGCGACCGAGGAAGGAACGCTCTCGGTCTCTGAGTTCTACAGCCTGAAGACAAGGCTGCCAATTCTGCGGAGTTCAATAATCGTCGGAGCCCGATTCGGTCACTGTGATTATATTCGTGAGAGTATAAGCACGTCGAATCGAGACCAAGGTGTATGGGCACAGGTACTCGAACGTGATATATGTCTTGATGGTAAACGTAGTTCGGCCGTCGGAATGCCGAACCCTGAAACTCACCTGTGAGTATCCAATCATAAAACCACTCGGCAACCCGTACGCCGAGCAATGTAATTCGTAACACCTAACTATGCCGAGAAAGCTTAGTAAGGTGACCTCTGCCAACAAAGGTTCGAAAACCTTCCTCGACCGAGACTTGGATAGATAATCGGTCGGCCTCGACGCAGTGCTGTTTATCCAAACTGAAGATGCCTCTTGGTCGGCTGATCCTGCGGCAGCAGTGCTGTTTATCCAAACTGAAGGTGCTCGCCGGTTGCTTCCACAGTGCTGTTTATCCAAACTGAAGGTGTGTCGGCAGGAAAAAGAAAAGGAAAAATCTCAAGGTGATTGAGAGGTTTTGCGCAGGGCAATTGTATGCTGAGTTGAAGGTCATTTTCTGTTGCATGATTTCTTGTATTTATAGTCCCCCATTCCTTGAATCTGACTCCGATTTGGATCGGGAGTCCTTTTCCCAATTCGCCTCTTCCTCGAACAATCCTACTCCTACTGGGATTCTGAATTTTCCTTCTTTTCGGGACTTCATTCCTTGCTGGTCGAGAATCCTAATTGCATCAGGTTTCCTCGACCTTTCTATTTATCCGGATTACCTCTGATGGGATCTGGCCGACCCTGCCAGCTGGCCCGGGCCTTATTATTCGGCCCATAGTATTTATCATCTCCTTGGGCCGAGCACATCCTGCTGCTCGGCCCAGCAATAATATTTCGGGCCCAAACATTGCCCCCTCGCTTCTGAGGTCGCCGACTGTTAGCTCTTGGTCGGGCCTCGACCTTGAAGAAGCGAAAACGTTTATTGCTTTTTTGAACTTAATGACCGTTATTCCTGTGCATTTATGAAGCATGATTGCACTTTTCTTGCTGCCCCCAAAGCGTGGCCACGTGTCGATTCTCCGCCGCTCTTAAAACTTTCAATCGTGGGCCTCGAAACCGTGCGCTAACTGAAACGTCTCATCCTTATTAATGCCTTAAAACTGGCGTCGCACGCAATCGTGCGTCCTGGATTTTCGACTCCTCGATCCCCTCTTCGCAGTTTCCCAAAATATCCGAAATGATTGAGCCTTTCCCGGTTAAATTTCCCCCCAATTTGAACCAGTGCCTTTTGAATCCCAGACGTTTGATATTCATCCTGAAAGGCCTATAAATACCCATATTTCTGCCATTTGCCTTCTACGCTTTCAGAAATTCTAAAATCTCAAATTCCTCATCCTTGTTCGTTCAAATCAAACCTTCCAGTTCTTCTGCAATACCTTCTTTTTCCAGAAACATCACTTCTCCACAAATGGCCTCCTTCATTTCAAAGTTCTCTGATGAGATCAACAAGTGCAAAGATTTCGTCGACCGGAGCGCCGTCAAGACGCTACGATTTGAAGAAGACATGACCACGACCCACCAAATTCTGGGTCCCCTTTTCAGAGACACAGTGCCGTCGTCTGTCACTAACCTGCTCAAGGAACAGTGCCTAACACCCCTGCTGCAGGGGTTCGACTGGTCGAAATGGACTCTGGCGCGGCCTCAGGGAGCCTGGCCGTCGACTACTGCGGCTTGGGCTGCCTGGGTCGACCGGATGAGCACATTCTTCTCCAAGGAATGGAAGGCTTTGGGTATTTATGATGCCATCATCCTGTCGACCATGGAGGTCGCCATGGATAAGGAGCTGCTTATGGCGGCCCTGAGTCTATGGTGTTCGGCCACCAACACCATGATCCTGCCTTTCGGCCCACTCGGCCCCACCATCCTTGACGTCTCGGCCATCCTTGGGACTTCCCCGACCGGCCTTCCTATTGACGCTGCCCTTTCCGGATACCCTTCTCCTCTCGACCTGAAGGCACTATTCGACGAAAGGGCCGTCGAGACGCTAAGCCGGGACGACCGGGAGCCCTCAAGGGAAGAAGTTCAGAAGCTGCACAAGAATTTCTTCAACTATAACACGCTCATTCTTCACTTCGCCGGCCGAGGCGAAGAAGGTCTTAGGAAGGGAGAGCACGAGGCCTTCCTCTTCTACTGGTACAACAAATTCATCTGTTGTACCAGGTCAAATAAATGCCTGGTGGAGAATATGCCGGTGGCCCAGGCACTGGCTAATGGTCGCTTGCTGGCGCTCAGTCCAGCCATCCTTGCCAACCTCTACCGCTGCCTGGCCGAGGCGACCATTGGCAAGATCGACCCGCACCAGAACGGACCCCTCTGGGTGTTCCAACTCTGGTTGCAGGTCTACTTCTCCACCCTTCGACCGGAGGTTCCTGCCTTCCAGCGAACGGCCGCCCTCGGCCTTCAACTGGCCTCTCGACCAGCGCCACCTCACCGGGCAGCCGAGGTTTTCAAACACTTCCTCAGCCTCGACGTCCTCTCGGATGACGAGTTCTTGGTGTGTCGGCGCCAGGAGTACCCATCCTCGCTTAGACTCCCTACGGCAGCATGGGCCGAATCTGAGGATGCGGGCATCCGCCAGCGCTGGGGGTCGTTTGTCTTGGCTCGCGACCTTCCTCTTGGTTGCGATGCTCGCCGAGCCAGCTGGGAGGTTTATCACCCTCATTTTCTCGCCCGGCAGCTCGGCTATCTTCAAGGCTGTCCAGTCCCCCTGCTCGCCTCTCGGTCGCTCCTAAGTCGGGGACGTCTTACTGGTTCCTCTGAAAGGGAATGCAAGACGTCAGACCAGGAGTTCCAGGAGAAGTGCAAGAAATTTCGGCTTCGGCCGACGGTTCCTGAGTCTTTCGGAACTGACACCTTCGGGGATTGGTGGGAGGAATATACCGGAGACTTCTTCGGCGCCCCGGCCGAAGATCTGGTAAAGAAAATCTTCGGCGATCGGCCCAGATCAGCATCCTCGACTCACCCTAAGGAGTCGGCCCAAGGTAGTATTTCCGTTTCTTTCCTCCTTTTGTTTTATCTTTCGTCCCTGTTATTAATTACTTTGCTCCAGGGGGTCGTGGGTCGAAGGCGGTCGAAGTAGTCGCTGCGGTGCCAAAGGCGAAGAAGCTAGTGCCCAAGAAGGCAATCCTTGTCACCAAGCGATCGGTGCCTTCCAAGCGCCCCCACCGAGAGGCCGAGCCTGCGGAGGAGACCCCTCGCCCTTCTAAACGTGTCAAGAAATTGGCAAAGAAGGGCGACCGGGAAATTCATGTCGTTCCCAGTGATACTACTGGGACGCCTGCTCCCGCCGGCTCTCCATCTGTGCCGGCAGCCGCGGCCTCCCCAACCTCGAATCCTCCAACCGTTTCCCCGGCAGATCCAGACGCCGCACCCGCTCTAGCTTCGGAGTCGGTCGCGGCACCTGAGGCACCCTTGTCTCCACCGGTCGTTTTGGAGGTATAATTCTGTTTTCACTTGCTTCCTTAGGTTTCTGATCGTAATGCTAACTGTTCTCTTTTTGTTCAGGATGTCGAGAGCGAGAGTGACGAAGTCCCGCTGCAACGCCGCCGTCGACCAGTCAACTCTCCTGTCCATCCTCCTCCTGTAGTCGAGGTGACCGCTCGACCACGTCCTACTGCGGCGGAACTTGGCAAGAGACCCATGGTCGATCCTGAGGCCACGGCTGAGTCACCGATCCACCCGCAGGACGAAGACCTTCCCATTCCTCCACAGGAAGTCTCTTCGGCCTTTGTAAGTATTGTTTCTTTTGTGTTTTGAGTTTTTGTGACATTGTTTTTGAAACGATATTAAATGTCAGGTGCCTGAACATTCATTTCACCGGCAATTTTACGCGCCGAGGGGCGTTGTCTATATTTCCTGGCCGCCGTCGTGGCCATCAAATGTAGATAAACTCCATCGGCCGCGTGAATTGCGTAGCGGTCTAAGGCACTGGGCTCGGCCATTAAGCTCCCTGGGTTCGAGCAATGACCCAGAGGGCATGGCCGAAGTCTCCTCTCAGCAGGTCTAAAACAATCCCCTTTTTCTTTATGCACCATATCACGCCTTACTTTCCCTCACATTTTCCTTTTATGCGCACAGCCATCGTGGGAAGTGGAACTTGACGCTCTGCTTCAAAGCACGACCGGGGAGGTCGGCTCCTCTGCAGCTCCGGCCGAATCGGCAGAAGACACGCCCGCCGAAGTCTTCGTGAAGCTGCACGAAGTCCTATCTCTGACTGCTTCCCAAGCTCTCCGGAGCAAGGGCCTTGACTCTGTTGGGGAGTGTCTTAATGACCTTGCCAGCGGTGGTCACCTTAGCCCGGAGGGCATCTCTTTCCTGACCGACCTCCTGGAGCGGACTCGGCAACACTTTCTTATCTTTGAGCGTGCCCTACAGGCCGAGGACGATTTGAAGGTGGCCAAGGTTGCGCATGAGGCTGGCCGAGTAGAGATGCAGGCTTTCAAAGCAAAGAAAGCAAAGCTGACCGAGTTTGATCTCCAGATCTCTGACCTCCAGCGTCAGATTTCTGACCTTCAACGTCAAAGGTCGGCTGCTGCTTCCGAGCTTGAGAAGGATTTTGAGGCTAACAAGGCTCGGCTGACGGCCTTCGCTGCCGGCGCACGACGTATCCAGCAACTGCAGTGCAACAAGAAAACGCGGCAGGCTGAGATAATTTTGAGCGAGGCGAAGTGGCTGGAGCTGAAAGCTGCCCTTGAGACTTACCTCCCCTCGACCCCTTAGGAGTTCATCATTGTATTTGTACTTGTAATGATTTTCTGTTATCAATACAATGGTCGTTTTGCTATACAATGGTCGTCTTGCTCTCAATACAATGGTCTTACTCTTGCATTTCCCATGTAATTGGATAGTACTTCTTTAAAAACTTTCCATTAATCGGTAATTTGTGAACTGAACCCTTCCGATCTCTTAGATGATATGCCCCCTTGCCGAGGACTTTGTGAACGATGAATGGCCCTTCCCAATTTGGCGACCATTTGCCAAATCTGGGGTCTTTTATTCCAACAGGCAACACAGTTTGCCAAACCAGCTCTCCCTCGCCGAACGTTTTTTGTCTTACACGCTGATTATATGCTCGCTCGGCAATTTTCTTTTGTGCTATCAACAAGTTACCCGCGTCGATTCGACTTTCTTCCAAGTCTTCTAACTCTTGTCGCATCGCTTGACTATATTCAATACTGCACAAATCATTCTGCTCAATTACTCGCAACGAGCTTATACTCAATTCGACTGGTAACATAGCGTCGTGTCCATAAGTCAACGCGTAGGGAGTGGTTCCAGCAGCCGACCGGGGTGAAGTTCGGTATGCCCATAATGCTTCATTTAACTTCAAATGCCACAACCCTGGTTTCTCTTTTACCATTTTTTCAAGGATGCCGATCAACACTTTATTGCTTGCCTCGGCCTGCCCGTTTGCCTGTGGGTAATACGGCGTAGATTGCTCCAGTCGGATATTCAAACTTGCCGCGTATTCCCTAAACCTATCGGCCGTAAATATAGTGCCATTATCAGTTATGATCGTTTCTGGCACGCCGAATCTGGTCACAATATTCTCTTCTACGAAGTTGCATACTTCTTTAGCAGTTAATTCGGCGTATGACCTTGCCTCGACCCACTTGGTGAAATAGTCAGTTGCTACCATTATCCACGCGTGTTTCGCTGCCCCTGATGATGGCGTGATTTTGCCAATTACGTCCATTGCCCAACCCCTGAACGGCCAAGGTTTAGTGACCGAGTGTAGTAATTCGGCCGGGGCTCTCTGTACAGGTCCATGAATTTGGCATGGGACGCATCTCCGTGCATATTCGATACAATCTTTTAATATATTGGGCCAGAAATAACCGTGTCGTCGGAGCAACCAACGCATCTTTCGTCCGGACTGATGTGCCCCACAAATTCCTTCATGTACCTCGGCCATTACTTGGGTGGCCTCTTGTGGGCCGAGGCACAATAGTAGTAACCCGTCCTCGCCCTTGCGGTATAACTCATTTTGGTACGACACGTAATTCGTGGCGTGGACCTTCGTTCTTCGGTCATGTTTCCCATT
Organism: Pyrus communis; assembly: GCF_963583255.1. Lineage (NCBI taxonomy): Eukaryota > Viridiplantae > Streptophyta > Magnoliopsida > Rosales > Rosaceae > Pyrus > Pyrus communis. The sequence continues at coordinate 18,589,900 of NC_084810.1, read as the reverse complement.
GGGGTTATCGAGGTATCGTAACATCGTCCTTCTCCAATCATCTGGTTCTACTTCGACAGCACATATTTCCACGGGATCTCCTCGTTCTAGTAAGGATGGGAGAGACATTACCCTTGTGCGTATTACGTGTGCGCGCTGGAGAGTTTGCCGATTAATCAAGGCTGGGTATGAGCGCAGACTTGTGACTGCAATTCGGCCTAGCTTGCCCCCCTTGAGTTGTGCTCCGGAGGCGATCTGGGCGAGTTCGTCGGCGTCTGTGTTGTGGATGCGTGAAATGTGTTCAAATGTGATCCGTTCGAACGACTCGGCCAGGTAGGTGGCGACCATGTGATAGGGCGCTAAAGTACAACTCATGCAACGAAACAGGCCGTTTATCTGGTTAATCACCAGTTCGGAATCACCGAGGACGAGAACGCGGGAGGCCCGTAGATCGTGTAAAACGTGGAGGCCGATAATGAGGGCTTCATATTCGGCCTGATTATTGGTGCAGCTGAAATCCAACTTGAGGGAAAAATACCATCGGCAGTGGTCAGGCGATTGAATTGCAATTCCCACACCCGCCGAGGTCGAAGTGCTGGAACCATCAAAATGCATAGTCCAATGACTATCACGCGTGGTGATGAAACCGATATCGACGTTGTCTCCCTCAGAACCATAAGGAGAAGGGTGTTGGGCCAAGAAATCGGCGAGAGCTTGCCCCTTGACGGCCTTTTGGGGTACATACTGAAGACTGAACTCGGATAACGCGAGCGTCCATTTCCCGATGCGGCCTTTGACAATAGGCCGAGTGAGCATGTACCGAATTACGTCTGTTTGGGCGATGACCTGCGTTACTGATGGGAGCATGTAATGCCGAAGCTTGGACGCAGCAAAAAACAAAGCTAAGCACAGTTTTTCGACAGGGGAGTAATTGAGCTCTGGTGAATTCAGATTTCGGCTAAGATAAAAGATCGCTTGTTCACGCCCTCCATTGTTGTCTTGAGCGAGGAGACAACCAATGGATTCAGTAGCTGCCGAAATGTATAATTTCAAGGGTTTGTTGCGACATGGTGGAACGAGCACGGGTGGGGTTGAAAGAGCCACCTTGATTTGTGTAAATGCCATTTGATGTTCTTCGCGCCATTCAAATTTGTCGGTATCCTTAAGTTTCAAGAGCGTAGAGAATGCCTTCATCTTACCCGCCGAATTGGCGATGAAGCGACGGAGGAAATTTATCTGCCCGAGTAACGACTGGAGCTGCTTCTTTGTCGTTGGTGGTGGGGCGCTAATGATGGCGCGAGCTTTATTTTCGTCGACTTCGATACCGCGGTGGTGCACTAAAAATCCTAGGAAATTACCGGCCGAAACACCGAAAGCACACTTGGCCGGGTTCATCTTGAGCTTGTTCTTGCGCATGCGAAGGAACGCTTGCCTCAGGTCGTCCAGATGTGTTTGACGACGTTTGGATTTCACGACCACATCATCGATATAAACTTCGACGATTGTACCGATTAAGTCGTGGAAGATCATATTCATGGCTCGTTGGTATGTGGCGCCGGCATTCTTGAGGCCGAAAGGCATGACGACCCATTCATAAGTACCAAGTGCCCCCGGGCATCGGAAAGCCGTCTTGTGGACGTCAGCTTCGGCGATGAAAATCTGGTTATAACCCGCATGACCGTCCATAAAAGAGAGCAGTTCATGATTAGCTGCGGCATCAATTAATAAATCTGAAATCGGCATTGTATACTCGTCCTTGGGAGTAGCCAGATTTAGATTACGGAAATCGATGCAAATGCGAAGGGCACCGCTTTTCTTTAACACGGGGACGATATTGGCCAACCATTCGACATACCGTGCGGTCCTAATAAATCCGGCTTTCAAAAGCCGAACTAATTCTTCCTTAATGCCGAGCTGTACTTCGTTCGAAAATCGTCGAGGAGGCTGTCGAAAAGGTTTACACCCCTCCTTGATGCGTAGCTCATGCTCTACAAGGTTTCGGTCGAGGCCGGGCATTTCATGATAGCTCCACGCAAAGCAATCTTTAAATTCGTGGAGTAACTTCCGTAGTTCGACCTTCATGGACGGTGGGAGTAACGCGCTAATAAACAATGTTCGAGGATCCTCGGCCGTGCCTACGTTAACTTCCTCCAACGGGTCCTTGACTTGAGGCCGATGGTCTTCGAGTTCGGCCGGCGCAGCCTGAACTTTATCGAAAGAAAGAACGGGGCCGTTATCTGCTTCGGCCAGAAATTCGATTAAATTGACGCCCGAATGCGGTTGCTTGGTAATGGCGTACCAATGGGCCAGCAGACGTTCCATTGTAGATGAAACCGCGGCCTGACGCCTTTCTTGCGTGGTGTGCTCAATCATCGGCGTTGGTGACTAGATCTGCCAAGCCAAGTCTCGCCGAATCCTGTTGGACAGTCTCGGCGCCGACCTCAATTACTTTCTGTACCGAAATTCTCGTCGGCCGCCCATCCTCGTTAAGGCCTTGGAGGGTGATGTAGCCGACGTGATCATCGTAATAGCGAGCCTGAATCATGTTGGTTTCAAATGGCTGGTTATCGGCTGGGTGGACCACGACCGATTTGCCATCCCAAAAGATGAGGACCTGGTAGAGTGATGACGGAATGCAACTGGTTTGGTGGATCCAGTCGCGACCAAGTAATGCGTTATAATCGGTCTTGGAATCAATGACAAAGAAAGCTGTCATATGTTGACGACCGGCAATGCTAACTTCCAACGGGAGTACGCCTTTGGTCTGAGACTTGTCACCGACGAAGCTGCTCATAGTAATCCCTGACGGAATGAGTTCACTATCAGAACGGCGTAAAGCCTTCATGACGGAGATTGGCATAATGTTGACTGTGGCACCGCAGTCGACGAACACCTTAGAAATGGGGAATCCTTCGATATGAGCCGTGACATACAACGGCTTCAGGTGTTGGAGATTAACCGAAGGGGAGCGGGGAAATAGCTCGGCCAAAGCTGCCGTAAGGTTGTCCCCGCTTCGGTTTTCTCTATCGTCGTCGTTTGCGACGAAGTCTACTTGCGTTGCTTCCTCGGTAACTACGTCCCCGTCCAAGAAATTCGACTGGTGGGTACCTGGCTGGAATTCGGCTGGTAGGACGTGGACCATACTGATCTCCATATGTTCGAGGACCGAGGGACCCATTGGCTCGTGGTCATCGTCGTCTGCAGAACTAGCCTCAGTAGTAGTTGGCGGAACATCCTGAATTAAACTTTTGAGTTCCTCGGTAAGAGCCGGTATCTGAGAAGTAGGAACCAAATCGAATGTGGGTGGGCGATTTCCTTCGACAATGTTGACTGCCGAAGATTCATGTTGATCCTTGGTTACACGGGCTCGTTCTTCATAGGCAATACGGGCGTTCCTCGTGTCTAGATACGTATCCAACCGTGCTATCCGTTGTTCCTCGTCGGCCGTGAGGCCGAAAAGCGATACAGCCGAGAAAACTTCGAAATGATAACGTAAATGCTGGAGGTCTTCAAGCGAGAAGGGTAATTCGGCGGTGTCGATATCTGTATAAGGATCGACCTCAAAACCCAGGACCCGAGCCTCCCGTATATGTTGAAACCGAGCTTTAATGGCTGGATCAGAAGTTTTCTGGATAATTTGCTCGGCATCAGGACAAGTCAGCGCTAAGTCGAGGGCTTCCTGACATGCCTTGGGGAGTCCGTACAAATCATTTGCGGAGTATTTCTTATGAAATTCTCGCATGTATTCCATGGATGCACCGAGGAATGGAGGGTGTAAGTTGCGCCGTATTTTGATAAACGGCTCGCGCGGTGGTAACGGAGAAAGTTTCCTTTCGGCCTCTTGTGTAAAGTACTCTAGACGAGCTCTCGTTTCCCCTGGCCGGAGAAGGATCTTAATACGTTTCTCAGCCTCCTCAATGGTGGTTTCGAAATCAGCATCCGCTACTTTCTTGCCTTCGGCTAACTCGGTCATGATAGTCGGGGTTGGCCGTTCGCTACTATCTTCCACGACCTTTTTTGGTTGCCATTTGTTGGCCGGGCTGGCCTGCGCTTCTCGTCGCCGAGCCATGCAATCTATCCGTTGACGACGACGTTTTTGGGATTTGGACAGCGCCGTATACAAACCTGTCGGAGAATTGTAACTGTACCAGCGTTGATCCGATGTCCTTGGTGGTTTGAAAGTTTTGCGATCAACTGGCGAGCCCGAACGGTTGGCATTGCGCGAATAATAATCCTCATTATAGAAGGGTGCGGCGAAGTCAAGACGCCGCCTGACCGAGGTCTGTTCTTTCGGCTTTACTTGTGGGCCGAGTCGGTCGAACACTTGACGTCGTGGACCTAATCCCTTTGATGACGCCGTAGGGGCCGTTGGTGGGGTTGAAGATTTCTTCCCAGGTTCAACTGTTGTTTTACAATGGTCACATAAAACCTTCGATCCACAAGTTTCGTCGGAATTTGACCTCGTCATCGGCTCATCGGCGGGTCGCACCGATTGTTCCGTTGGTGGTGCATTCGAAAATATATCAAGCTTTAGTCTTGTTTGACCATTCCCTTTACGGATATGCTGCACCGGGACATATTCGGCCTTCCCTTTGTTTCTGGGAAGGTGAGCATCCACCATACCAATCGTTGTGGAAGGGAAAGGATTAACATCGACCGCCATCTTTTCCGGAAATTTCAACTTTCCTTTTTCGATCCAACTTTGAATTGTGTCCCGGAACACAACACAATTATTGGTTGCATGCTTATTAGAATTATGATATTTGCAGTATATCTTTCCTTTTAATTCATCGGCCTTAGGGATAGTATGTCCCGGCCGAAGCTTGATGATTTTTGCTGCCAATAATTGATCGAAAATTGCATCAGCCTTGGTGATATCAAAAGTGTATACTTTTGATGACTTACTCGTTTCCTCGGTGGCCAAACGGGTTTTGGCGTCTTTGGTATTTACTTGCGCCAAGGCCTTGCAAACATAGGGTTTGTCTATTATTATCTCGGCCGCATCCACACTAACATACTGAGGGTCTTCACTTTCGGCCGATGCATAGCTCACCGTGGGGTTCTTATACAACGTCCCCCGGGATGGTGACTTGGATATCTTTTCTTCTCGGAGCAGATACTCATATTGTTCGACGTGTTGAGCAAGTTCGTACATATCTCGAATATTTGCCCCCAGAAACTTCTTTTTGTACTCCACGTCTAATCCGTTAAGGGCGATCCTGACGAACTCCACCTCCGGGAGTGGTACTCGGCACCAATTCCTGGCCGACTTAAACCTTGTTAGGTATTCCATTGGAGATTCGTCAGATGCTTGAGCCATCCTGGCCAACGACGATACGGACATCTCCATCCCTGGCCGATAAAATTGTTCATGGAACTTTTCGACCAACTCTTCCCAACTTTGCACGGAGTTGGGTGGAAGATTAATGTACCAGGCGAAAGCTGAGCCTGTCAGTGAAAAGTTAAACAACCGTAGTTTGTAGAAATCGCTATTGACGTCCCCACACTGCGCTGTGAACCGAGCCACATGTTCTAGTGAGGATAAAGATGATTCTCCGGCGAAGAGGCTGAAATCGGGGATCTTAAATCCTCGTGGGTATTCAAACCTTTCTACATAAGCTGGGTATGGATGGATAAACTTTGGAAACTTCGGCCCTTTCTTCAGGGCCGAGTCAATCATTCTCTGGACTTCGGTGATGTTTACGGAAGCGGCTTCTTCTCCCTGGCTTGGTCCCTCGGCTCTATTTCCTGGTCCTCTTCTTTCCAAGAGGACTGGTTGTGGCCGAGCGGACCCTCTCTCGGCTGGGATGGGCAAATTCGTCGGGAGCTGCCGAGGCTGGCCGACCTGGCCATCTTCGAAGGCTTTACTAACCAGTAGTTCAAGCATTCTGGTCTGTGTATCGCTGTTACTACGTATTGCGTCTAGCAAATCATTCATCTTCTGACCAATCGACTGCTCGACCTGACGATATTGTTCATCTAGTCGTCTCCGAAGGAATGTCCTAGTTGGTGGATCGGAACCTTCCCCACCATCGTCATCACAATCTTCCACAATCCCTTCCATGAACATCCCAGCTGTTTGATTCGGGACTGCGGGGTTGTAAGGTTGCCCGCCGAGACAGACCTCATTCTCTCGGCGTGTTACACTTGTGGCCTCGGGCGGCGCAATTATGATCGGATTTTTTGTAGAGTGCAAATCCTGCCCAAGGCCTTGCACTGGCAAGTCAGTCGTTGACTTTCCCATGGTTGTTTTCTGCTTCGTAGACCGTGTCTCAATGGTCATGAACTCCGAAGGTTTAGCACAAATGGTCCCACCGGGCGTGCCAAAATGTTGACCCTAATAATTACAAGACCTACGTGGCGCGCAGGCCGAGCAACTAGTAAGCTAACTACGTCCTTCGGTTGAATGCGGGGCGTGCCAACTCGTCGGCCGAGCTCGGCCGAGGAGTACAATTTGTTGATATCGCTTGGAGCGCGTCGTTGACTTCTGTATCTTGCGATTGCGACCGAGGAAGGAACGCTCTCGGTCTCTGAGTTCTACAGCCTGAAGACAAGGCTGCCAATTCTGCGGAGTTCAATAATCGTCGGAGCCCGATTCGGTCACTGTGATTATATTCGTGAGAGTATAAGCACGTCGAATCGAGACCAAGGTGTATGGGCACAGGTACTCGAACGTGATATATGTCTTGATGGTAAACGTAGTTCGGCCGTCGGAATGCCGAACCCTGAAACTCACCTGTGAGTATCCAATCATAAAACCACTCGGCAACCCGTACGCCGAGCAATGTAATTCGTAACACCTAACTATGCCGAGAAAGCTTAGTAAGGTGACCTCTGCCAACAAAGGTTCGAAAACCTTCCTCGACCGAGACTTGGATAGATAATCGGTCGGCCTCGACGCAGTGCTGTTTATCCAAACTGAAGATGCCTCTTGGTCGGCTGATCCTGCGGCAGCAGTGCTGTTTATCCAAACTGAAGGTGCTCGCCGGTTGCTTCCACAGTGCTGTTTATCCAAACTGAAGGTGTGTCGGCAGGAAAAAGAAAAGGAAAAATCTCAAGGTGATTGAGAGGTTTTGCGCAGGGCAATTGTATGCTGAGTTGAAGGTCATTTTCTGTTGCATGATTTCTTGTATTTATAGTCCCCCATTCCTTGAATCTGACTCCGATTTGGATCGGGAGTCCTTTTCCCAATTCGCCTCTTCCTCGAACAATCCTACTCCTACTGGGATTCTGAATTTTCCTTCTTTTCGGGACTTCATTCCTTGCTGGTCGAGAATCCTAATTGCATCAGGTTTCCTCGACCTTTCTATTTATCCGGATTACCTCTGATGGGATCTGGCCGACCCTGCCAGCTGGCCCGGGCCTTATTATTCGGCCCATAGTATTTATCATCTCCTTGGGCCGAGCACATCCTGCTGCTCGGCCCAGCAATAATATTTCGGGCCCAAACACCATGACACTGAAGGTGCGCACATTTGGAATAAATATGTTTACTCACCATTTCATTCAACAATCTTGTAGCTTCTTTCCAATCCTGTAATTTGCAAACTCCATGAATCAAACAGGTATAGGTCATGACATCTGGAGCAATACCCTTACTCATCATTTCTGAGAAGAGGTTCAATGCATCCACAACTAGAGTATCTTTGCAAAGACTGTCAATAATCGTGTTATAAATAACTATGTTAGGCTTGCACGCCCCTTCTCCCATCTTCTTAAGCAATTGGATTGCTGAAGTGTTGTTACCGTTGGCGCAAAGGGTACCGAAAGTAACCACATTCGGTTTACAATAACCAACCTTCAAAGAAGAAGAAGCAATTGTTGCCCGCATCATCTTCAGCGATTCAGCCTCCAAACCTGAGCTCCACTATACAAAACACTTCAGCACACGAGAAAAACTTCGCTAGTGTTTGGTGGAGTGAAAAAGAGACGAAGTCGGGAGAAGATTAAAAATTGTTATGTGGTTATTAATATTTAGGTGTTTGGGTGGAAGAAACTTCATTTTTGTTGAAGCTTGCATGATTTTTCAATGCCAAGTGGTTATTAACATTTAGGGTAAATTACATCAAATTATCTCAACTGTGAATTCAACTACAATCTCATACCCCATATTTTAAATATTGTAATATCATACCTCATCTCATTTATGTTGAAGCTTGCGTATTTTTCAATACCATTTGGTTATTAATATTTACATTGCATTACAATTCCTTAGTTTCATGCAACAAGAAAAATGTTGAGTCTAAGTTGTGTTCAGCGTCTAATTGTTAATTTATCCAGATGATGGAGAAGGTCTTGAACATAGAGTAAAAAAAATTGTAGATTTTCAAGCACGGGTGCAAAAATTTCTATATATTAATTGTTGATGCACATAATCAGTTAGACTTTGGAAAAACGTAAAGTGTCAAGTTTGTGACCTTCACAAGATTGCTCCGATCACCTAATGAGGATAACATGTAAAGAGATAGAGATAGGAAAACAAACACAACATGTACGTGGTTTACCATAAGTTGGGCTACGTCCACGGGGTAGAGAAGTTGTAATTAATAGCAAAGTGTTTACACAATAAATAGGTTCAAGTATAGTCATCATTAGTGACTTCTAATGATGAATTTACCTACAATACTAGTATTAGGGATTAATTGTGGAAGAATTGTCTCCTTTTATAGTTGAGGAGAGTCTTTGGCTTCCGTTTGTAGTCGATGTGGGACTCTAGGAACTTTATTATGACGTTGACACGTGTCGCGTGATGATTGACCTCCTAGTTGAAGAGAAACTCTTGTACTTCGCCAGTGGTGCCTCAACACAAATCCTTCAGTGTGTCCCTAAATATATTGAGTTGATCAATGCTGTGTAGTTTCAGTATTGATGAAGTATGATACAAACATTAATTATTATCGTTTAAATGCCTACTTCATCCGCGAACTAGTTGTAAATTTGTACTCCTTATACCATGATATTTGATAATATGCATAAGCTCCAATGAACTCAAGCATTTTTTTTATAGGGAGTTTTCATGAAAGGGCTTGGAATAAGTTTATTTTAATAAAAACCATACTATAATTTTATTTGATGAAAAGAATTAAATATTAATGAAAAACTCTTAAATTTATATATATATATATATATATATATATATATATATAAAGACAAAAGAACTTAAATTTTAATGAAAATGACACAATTTAATATAAAAAGAAAATATAAAAAACTTGACGCGCAGGACCCATGTGTCCATGACAGACACTATTTATGAAACTGAACAATATTTATGAAACCGAACACTATTTATGAGATGTACGTGGTTCACCCTAAGTTGGGCTATGTCCATGGGATAAAGAAGTTCTCATTAATAAAGAAGAGTTTACACAACATATGGGTTCAAGTATAATCATTACTAGTGAGTTCGAATGATGAGTTTAAGTACAATAATGGTATTAGGGATCAATTGTAGGAGAATAGTCTCCTTTTGTAGTTGAGGAGAGTTTTCAGCATCCGTCTATGGTCGATGTGGGACTCTAGGAGTTTTATTCTGATGTTGACACGCATAGCGTTGTGATTGGCCTCTTGGTTGAAGAGAAACTCTTGTGCTTTGACAGTGGTGCCTCAACATGAATCTTTCAGTGGGTCCCTGAATGTATTAAGTTAACCGGTGCTCGGTAGTTTCGAAATTGATGAAGTATGGTACAACATTAATTATTATTGTTTAGATGCCTACTTCATCCGCAAACCAGTTGTAAATTAGTATTCCTTTTACAATGATATTTGATAAATATTATGCATAAGCTCCGATGAACTCAAGCATTTATTACATATAACACAATTTGTTATAAATAAGGCATTTTTATTATTTCTCATCATATCTTGCTTATAGATTTTCGTTACTTATAATTAAGATGTGTTTACATCCTAACTCGAGAATAGCCTGTATTTACAAATCAGGGCATGATACATCTGCAAAAGAAAAGAAAAGTGATTAATAAGATGTTTGCTTTAAGTTGTTTGACATAGCACACACATCACACTGAACCAAGTAAATGTTGGATAAAAGGAAGCAAGGAAACCAACCTTGTCCTTGAGAGCGTGATGGAAAGTGCTCTCTTGAAATTGTGAAATCAAAATCCAATGTTCTTGCTTCAGAAAGAGTCTACTCTTCCGTGTTAGGAGTATAATGAAGAATGTGATGTATTGGGTTGTTGACACTTGTCACAATCCTAGATTAGTTAGTTAGCTATATTGATTAGATTGATGAGATTGGGGTATTGAGATGTAAAACTGAAGTTGTAGGGCAGACTGCTCATTATTCAAAAATAGGAATAACAAAATACAGATTGTTCTCTCTACCTCTCGTTTCTTTCTCTCTTCTATCTTCTTCTTCAACTATCTTAACATGGTATCATCGCTAAATCAGCTTCGTTGCAAGCTTTTTCGATCCTTGGTTCTTTGCTTCCGCTACCTATTTCTTTCTTCTATGATCTCTCTATGATTTCTTTCTGATTTTCTGGGTTGTGATTTTCTTGGTTCTGTGCGTTCTGCATTCTGCAAGTTCTTGCACACCAGGTGTTTGTTTTTTATTCTCAAAGAAAGCTGATCAACCAGGTGTTTGTTTTTTCATCTGTTTCAACATGGGTTTCAGTCAAGTTGAATGGGCCAATTACCAACAACATGGTTCCGCTCATTTCTTCTATACTTCGATTGATTTCTTGTTCGACTTCTTGATTCTTGATCAAGATTCTTTTTCTTTTCTCTGCTCTATCTGCAATGTGATGTATTGGGTTGTTCATTTCTACAACAAAAGTTATGGTTACAGCTGCATAATTGCAACTTTTGCAATCCCCAATTGTATCGTTGATTCCATCTATTTCTTCCTCTGTTTGTATATAATTAGATGACTCCAACTACTTGCAGTGGCATTTTTTGATGAAGATGATGGTACAAGGTCATGGCATTATGGGATTCATTGATGGATCGAATCCTTGTCCTCCTCAGTACACAGCAACCTCTACACATTCTGTAATCACATATGAGTCATTTGCCAGACCAGAATTAGATGAATTTAAAGTGTGGAAAATGCATGATCATGCTTTGATGTTGTTACTTACCGCAACACTTTCTTCATCTGCGATTTCTTGTGTGATTGGAAGCAAGAGTTCTCAAGAGATGTGGGTTCGTCTTCAAAACAAAATTTTCTTACCAATCACAAGAACTAGTATCATCACGTTAAAGACTGATTTGTACAACATTAAGAAAGGATCTGATTCAATTTCCCAGTATCTTCGAAGAATTATAGAAGCAAAGGATGCACTTTCTATTCTTGGTGTTACATTTCCTAATGAAGACATTGTGATCATTGCCTTGATTGGACTCCCTATAGACTACAACACATTTAAATGTGTAATAAGAGGGTGTGAGAATGTCATTTCACTTGAGGATTTTCATGCACAATTGCTCACTGAGGAAGCCATTGTGGATTGTGTTCCAATGCCACCTTTTTTGTCTGCTATTGTATCTAAATCTGAGATAAAAGGTTATTCATTTCCTCTCTCTAGCTCTCATTTTCATGCTAGTCAATCAAGTAATATAAATGGTAATAGTGTTGCTGGTTACAATGGTGGCTATCATGCTTAATCCAATTGTAGTTCAGCCCAATCTAGCTATGATAATGTGGCTTACAATGGTTATATTTGTGGTCAGTTGAGCAATGGTAAACATGCCGGTGGTTATAATGGTGGTTATAGGAATTTTCAGTCCAAGAATTGTGGTAAAGGTCGGTTTCGTTACAATAATGGTGAAAGATTTAATATCTACAAGTCTCTTCCTCAATTTTCACCAGGAGTTCTTGGCTCACCTCCATCTCCATATCTTAATTCTCTACCACTGAATTTCCTACACATCAAATTTGTTCACAGAATGATCATTTTGATGCTGATTGTTATCACATACATAATGCTTAATCTTCAGTTTCAACCCCTGAATCATGTCAAAGCACATTGGATCAACAACTCAAACTACTGTGTCTAGTCATCCTGCAAAATCATGAAACACCTACAGAGCAATTCTAATGTTGACATTCATACAGCTTATGATCGCAAGTTTGGTTCTCTCTCTCACTTCATTGTTTCAGAAGATGAAATGTTTTTAACTGATGCAGAAAAACAAGTTTTGGAATGTATTGACAAGGCAAGTGCAGACTCTCAGTTGATTTCAGTGGGTTTACAACCATGTATTCAAGTGACATTTCCAATTCTTAACTCTGACAACAAGGCAAAAATTGGTGTTCCTACTCAAACTGTTGTACATGAGTTCCAAGGATTTTATGTACTTCGGTTATGTAATGGTGGAAGTATATTTGATATTCAGTTAGGCTACCATATGAGAATTTTTTATAAGGGTGGGGACACCAAGTCTACGTTGATTTGGGTACTATGGTATACACGATATAATGGTGGTAAAATACAAGCTACAGATGCTAGGAGGTTTTCTAATTGCAAACTATGTGTGCAGCAGTGACCAGATACTCCACTCTCCAATTGCAAGGAATACTATCCAAAAAGAGTTTAGATTGCCAAAGCTCATGGTTCATGCTAAAAGCCTTTTTTTTTTTTTAAGTTTCTACTAGTGGCTGGAGTAACAACAACAGATCTTCATCAACGAGTTGTCTACACTCTGCATTGATGTTTTTTGGACAACCTGAATGCTTCAACCTCATGATTGGGTGCCCCAATCTTGAGTTTGAGGAGGGATGTTAGGAGTCTAATGAAGAATGTGATGTATTGGGTTGTTGACACTTGTCACAATCCTAGATTATTTAGTTAGCTATATTGATTAGATTGATGAGATTGGGGTATTGAGATATAAAACTGAAGTTGTAAAGCAGAGTGCTCATTATTTAGAAATAGGAATAACAAAATACAGATTGTTCTCTCAACCTCTCGTTTCTTTCTCTCTTCTATCTTCTTCTTCAACTATCTTAACATTCCGGAGTGTAGCTTCATCGTTCCCTCTTGCAAACAAACTGCAGAAAGGATGACAAATGTAAAATCAATATCGGAATAAGGCCTCATTGGATATATAGATGATGAATTACATGAGATGTTTATATTGTTATTGATTCATTGATTTCTTGTAATTCTTGTGTTCATTGTATTGCAGTCTTTGAATTCAACACCCTTGATTGTGTATTCATTTCAGTTTACATTTCCTTTCAGATCAGCTTGGGTAAGAAGTTGACATGTTTTTTTATGTATTGAAGAGCTATTGAAGATTATGGTTCTTTTTGGAAGAGATTAGATTTTTTTTATAACTGTTTTTACAACATTGTGTACATTATTATCCCACATCAAATCCTCTCGTGACCATTTAGATCCTTATCCTCTCACCTACCCACTTCAACCCTAGATTTGGCATCACCGCTGCCAGCTCTCCGCTCTGGCTTGAGGTCGATGGTAGCCCTCTCCACCCTTTTTATCTTGCATTCTCCTTATCTCCTACTCCCCTCCTTCAATTTCGCCCTGCACCCACACTTTTTTTTTTTCTCTCCTTCTCCTTCAATTTTGACATGCACCCACACCTTCTTTTTGCCTCTCCTTCTCCTCCCTTGATCAGTGACCCCTTTCACAATTTTTCCCTTTGCCCCCAATCTGTCTCGCGCGTCCGCTTGCCCCTCGTCAGCCATTTTTCTTTTTCACCGATCCCCGAGATGCCCAACGCCCTCTCCTTTTCCCACCATTTTTGCTAACAACCCTTCGATTTTTTTGGAGTTTCTTCCTAAATTCGAGATATGGCCTCTGATTTTGGGCATTATTTGTGATTTGGGTAAGGATTAATGGTTGTGGTGGTCAGATACATCTCACACGGCTTGTTTTCCACAATAGATGTGCACTACTCGGCCAACTGTGACTAAGTTACCTTACCTAGCATCATCTATGGTGGTTCCTCCCACTATGCCTGCTATAAATCTCTCTATAAGCGGGTTTGTCCTCATCATGAAGACTTGTCAGTTGATGGTTCTATTCTCGGATTAACTAGGTAGTTTTTCATTTTGTATTGTTTTGTCCTGCGTAGCAGGCTGCGCTGAGTTGTTTATAGCCTCATTCTTGCGATGACTTTTGTGGCTCCAGTGTTAGGTCTATTACGTACGCCATCTTTATAGAGGATCTACACTGGTTGCTTATGGTTCTTGTTGTGTGGTGGTACTCGTGTAGGGGTTTTCCATATTTACGAATTTGTGTGAATTTATCTCCAGGTCAAAGATATTTGGTCACTGGAGAATTACACTCATTTGGCACCTTGATGTAACGTTGGTTGTATGTATTTGTTCTAATCAATGAAATTCTCTATCGTTTATGTTAAAAATAAAAATTGTGTACATTAGATATTTTATACCTTTGTTCTAGATTTGAAACTTCGTAGTTTTACTTTGAGGTTTATTTATAAGAATGGTAATGAAATTGCTTATGATTTTGGAGACTTGGAAGTAGTTACATTTTGCTCTTAAAACTAACGTGAATTGTCACCTGCTAGGATTTACTTTGGGCCGAATCCGGGGTGTTGAGCAAAAATTGTACAGCAAATAATTCACTCGACACAATTTCACCATCGTTCATTTTTCCAAAGAGGGCTTTATTAATTTGAGTTCGACCCATTCTAGACAATGCGTCTATTAACTACAATCCTTCGTTAAATAGGAAAAACCTTTGATTCCAATATGAATAAATCGTAACTTGGGGATTTGGGTGTTTGTTTGATTTTGTGGCTGCACCTAGGTCGAGCCCTAGATTGCCTACATACCCTCTCGAGGGATCAAGTCACTCGTAGTTCCTTGGATTTGGGTTTGGGTTTTGTTAATGAGGGAATGACTCACTAAAAAAGGATTTTATTTGGTGAATTTGGTTGAATGAACCAAGGATTCGATTTGAATTTTGTGGTGAATGTGGTTGAGGTGAACCAGGGATTCGATTTGGAGTTTTTGTCTTTGTGCTTTTGCATCTAGATTGAATCTCTAGATTGCCTATGTATCCTTGGTGGAATCAAGCTGGCGTAGTTCAAAATGTCTTTGTTTGGATTTGATGCCTTGTGCAGTTTTGAACTTGTTCAGGCAATGAGCATTTGATGCCTTACGCAGTTTAGGCTCTTGCAAGTGAGAAGTTTGAGTCACTTGGAGCTTGAAGCGGCTTCGTGCTTTTTGGCTTCGTGCCATTTGAGACTTAATGCGGCTTCGTGCCATTTAACGTGACTTCATGTCATTTGAAGTGGGTTTGTGCCATTTAGTATTTGGAGCGGCTTTATGCCATTTGGATTTGGATTTGGATTTGACTTTGGAGAAATTTTGTATCAATTATATGCCAACTGATACAACGGACAAATTTACTTTGGAAATCATGTCCATTGACTTTACTTGGAAATTTATACCAATTAGTTGTTAATCAGTATGAACCCCTTTTGACTGGCAGCTTTGTTTTCTGAATTCAACTTGCTTCGTATTTGAAAGCTTTGCTTGAGATTTTTATTCCGCAACAACATCAGTTTAGAGTTATCTACTAATTTCATTTGTAGCTCCTTGGTGGTCTTGTATTTGTTGTTTAGGAGTACTGATAAGCCTTTGTAGAATTACCTTCGTCTTTTTGGTTTTTGAACAGATGACACCCTTTTAATTGTTGGTTCTTTCAGCCTTTGAACCATCATGTGATTGCCCTATTTCTTTCATTGTGCAGAGGATTTATTTGAACGACCAGGCTGAGGTTTTGCCGAAATTTGAAATCACCACCCAGGATATTATCATCTTTTTCATCCTGTATCCACTTCAAGTCTTTCATAGGAGTTTGCCCATTTGAATCAACCACGTGAAAGGATCAGGGGGTCTTTGACTTCCCTGCAGCACACTTGCCCTTTTTGGGTCTTTTACTGCAATCCTCCACTACTTTGGAATCAACTCTCCTTTTCTTAATAGTAAGGCTTCGGTGGAATAAGAAGGAAGAACATCTATTGAAGCTGCGAAGCCAGAACATCAAAGCTGCTACAGCATCGTTGTCTCAAGTACTGTACAAAGCTTTCCTTGACGAAAACTTATTTCTTTCTTTGCTTTTGACTTGTAGGTTCTATCATTTTGTCTCCATCTCATCTTTTATTTGTGTTTGCGTCAAATCTTCTAGCAACTTAGAAGACAACTTCCTTTATTTTTTTTTTATTCCCTGTTGTAGCTTTCTTTTGCAGACTTTACAATCTTCATTTTTCCTTCTCTTTCGAATTCCTAGCACAAAAATCTTTTGGTGGAACTCTTACATAGAAAGGTAGCCTCCATGTCTTGTACCCATGATGAGCAGCAAAGAAAACACCAAAGACTAGAATGTACAAAGAGAACAGTTTCTTTCTTCTCGAGTTTCTTCTTTTTTGTCCTCCTCTTTATTTTTGTGCTTTCTTTGGTCTTTTTCTCTGTATAATTCGAAATTGTGAATTCTGTGTATCTTGGTATATAGTGCTTCCTTCCTGCCTTTCTCATAGGGACTAAGCTTGGAACTTTGAAGCTGCACTTGACGGACCGGTGTGTGATATTTGTTGTCTACAGAAGTTGCTTTGTGGTTTCTCCTCCGTTGCATCTAAGGCTTTGGTGAAGAGAATATGACGTTTGTGGTCTGGAACTCCTCTTCTTTCTTTGTCTCGAATACACCTGGTGTAGAGATATCAACTTTCCGGCACCTCCGTGTCTCCGCCTAGAAAATTTCTTGACCAGCAGATTTTGACCATCCCGGTAAAGATCATTTTCCGACACCTCCGTGTCTCTGTAGAGACATGCTGTGCCAAAAAAATGCTTAACGAGTAGATCTGACCGTCCATACAGATCACATTCCAGCACCTCCGTGTCTACATAGAGACATGCTTAGTCGAGAAAATGCTTGACGAGTAGGTCCTGGAATTTTTGGAAGCATCTTTCTGTATCTTTTTTAATGGGAGCACAGCTTTCTTTTCGCGGCTACAACTCCTGAGGTTTTTGCAGGCATAGAGGAACGCAGGGGTTGCTAGCGTATAGGTTCTTGTTCCTGACTAAAGTTTACTCAAGACGACACTTGCCTGCAAAATAAATTTACTAGAGAGAAAATGAAGAGAAAAGAAACATAGGTTTTGTACCTTCTGATTGTTGCTTATAGTTTGCTCTCCTTCCTTGAAAGGCTTGGTTTGGAATCGCCGGCAACGGATTACTTCGTCTTCCCTTCCGGCAATACTTCGTTGCTTCTTTTCTTTCTCTCAATTTCAGCTAGTGCCTATTTATAGGCATCCAAGGAAGGCCCTAGAATTTTACATGAGGCAAAATAGAGGTCATGCATTGTACTCCACCACTTTCTCTTAACTTCTCCCACCAATTGTTTCCAGTCCTCCACGTCTTTTGTTGCAGAAAAAATGGGGGGCTCATGTTTTGCACGTCATCTTCTTTTGTGCAATGAAACACATATTTTCTCATTTATTTTTTTTACCCCCTTTTTATTGTGTAGCCGACTGCATGTTTTCTTTTGTTGATGAAGTCATGATTTGCACGGCTTCTTCCTTTTGTAGAAGCAATTTTTTTTTAATTAATATATTATCCTTTGTAAAAATATATAGTTCAACACGGGGCATGACAGCCAATGTCCAAAGAAGCAACTTGTACAAGAGGCTGTGGAGTTTGACTTCTGGCAACAAATAGCATTACTAAAATCAACATTTCAGTAATTATGAACAAGCAAAGTATACTTCTGAATCATCCCAGTTTACTAAACATCGGGAGATGACAGTTTTTGCAAGACGTCACATCTCGACTTAATTTGTATTTGAGGACGTAACATTCAAATTGCTACATTCAACAAAAAAAAACATTGAATTGAAGCTTGAAAAGGAAATAAGTCATCTCACCTTAAGGAACGATCTTGTCATCATAATTAGAGAGTAACTTCAGCCGAATATCATTCTGGAGTATCAATTCTAGAAAAACACTTGTGCTTTTGCCGAGTCTTGCCAGAGTAATCTCGAATATTGGATGAGGAGGTGCTCACCGGCGTGAATCATATATAAAGGAATTGGGTATCCTAACTGCCTCCAACTAAAGGGAAAGATGATAGTTTGCTTAACCCACACCTGATTTTGGTAGTCCTTCAAAATCCATAATTCCATTGTATTCATCTGCATCAACTGCCTGTCACCTATTAGAGCCAAACACACTTCCGTTTCAATAAATTTCCAAGCTTATCGATCACACAACAAATTCCTTAAGCATAATCTTTAGGAGTGGGATGACTTTGAATCTTTCGTTTTCAAGGTTGAAAACCGCCATAATAATTTGTGTTGAGTCATGTATCTAATGTATGGCTCCATGGATGCACACGAAGTCTGTTCATATTGTTGTCATATTGTTGTTCATATTACAGCCGAAGTCTGTTCATATTGTTGTTATACCGACTGTCACCTTTTGCAAGGAGGTAAGACTGCTTGTTTACATTAATGGTACTCCTCAGACAAAATGGCAAGACTGCAAAAGCTCATTCCTTGGTTTTTTATGGGGGTTGCCCTGGATAATGATTGTAAATTTTTTTTTTTTGCTGAATGAGGAAGTGGGCTAATTTTCTTTTACTTGAAACCTCTGCCTTCCAAGAATTATTATCTTTCGCTAGCCCGTCTTTGTCTCTGTCTCTTTCTATCTTCATATCTCTCAAATGGCATTTTGTTCATAAATCGCCCTCCCTATGTATTAGGTGAAGGGCGAAATAGATTGGTGGGATAAAAACTTCTTTGTGCCTGGCTTTTATTATAAGAGGAAGTGGCAGTGGCAGTGGCAGTTGACCTCAAGGTATAAATGGTTGATTTACTGGATGCATCTGGTAAGTAGGCTTTTGTGGCTTAAATCCTATGTGCCTGCTTTCTTCCTAATCGATACACTGTTTTTCTTCTTTAACACAAAACTTTATTGCACAAATTTCCATTAGAAATAGAATTTTTCTTATTTCCTTGATTTTATTTATCATTTTTTTAAGTTTCTAATATAAATGGGAGAAGCTTACATAATTAATCTGATAAATACTATAGAAGTTTTAGAAGGATTATGACTGGCTACTTCTACAACCAACAGTCCGAGAGCAATTTGGCTACCTGGGGATACTGATTTGCTCCTGATAGTTTAACAGCGCTTTTGTTTAAGGTTATGTTAATAATGATGATTTTCATGTGTGTTGAACAGTTCATTTGCGTCCATTTGCTTTAAGGTTATGTTAGTATTGAGAATGTGAATTGAGATTATACATGAAATTTGCCCTACTGATGATTATGTTTATTACGGTGGTCAAGTACTTGTGAGACAAATTTTGTGTGCCGTATGGGTTTGGTACTCTTGAACTCCATATAGCTCAGTAGGCCTACTAACCAATTATCCATAATATGTTACGAGCAATACCTATAATAGCTACTTTGGATTTTATACATGCATTATTGATTCAGTTTTTTGTCTTTGCTTGAAAATTCCGAATAAGTATGAACGGCATTCATGTCTATATGTGAAGGGATTTAATGGTTTCAATGATAGAAAGTTATGCTTATTTTTTGCATAGTTTAAAGAAGTTTGGCGATCACTAAGTTAAAGATTGCTTGGCTAAACAATTTCAGCCACATGTTGAAGTTATATATAATATATAGTAGTTTGCATTTGTGGTAACACTAAGACACCGAGTGCACTTATATTGCAGCACAAAGTTTTTCATTCAAGCTAATCGACTTTATATTTTTTAAAGAAAAAAACCTTATGTGCATCGGTATTTTGAGCAGCCCCAAAACCATATCATTTGTGAATTAGATTGAATTTCTGAAGGCTGCTGTTGCCGTATTACAACATACATATGCATTGAATTTTTCTTTTCTAATTGTGCAGATTTCCCAGCTTATTAGAAGTTGTAAGGCGATGATGACTGCACCCCATTTGTTTTCCCCACCTCCTACTTCAGCCACCACTGCTCCAGCAAAAATGGACCCCAGGCTGGTTAATCCGGTTGATCCGATTGGTCCCCAGGTCTCCCAGGCGCCGACGTCATTAGCCTCTTCAGTTGCGTTACCTGTTAGTGCAAGGCATGGTCACCGCTACCCCCGCATGCCCGACACGACAACGACATCCACTACTGATGCCTTGGGGTCACAACAAGGTAAAGTTAAGTTCGATCTTTAGTTTGTTAGTTAGGTAAGTAGAAGGAAAATGTGTCAAGCTGATAATTTAGTTTGCAATGCATGTCCCTTATATAAAGGATTCCCATCTGAATGATCATGGTAGGCATTAGGTTGTTAGTCCTCAAGTATTGAAGCAATTCATAATAGCATTTGAATTTGCTACTTAAATTCCCAGGTTCTACTATGTATTATTTCACTTGGTGTCTACTACTAAAGCATTCAATTGTTGTGACTGTTGTTGGATATCATATATTATTAATTACAATGTACAGGGTTTGGGAAATGTTATAACTTTAGGGGAAGTTCTGCCAAAATTTCAGTATAACTTGTAGTGTTTGTTTGACTGTTTTTTTTTTTTTTTTTTTCAGCAAAGAAAAATACCCAGAGACCTTGTCGCCAATTGAAGATGGTGAAGGTCACCTGGGTGACCAACGAACGTATCATGATCGGATACAACGACCGGCATCGGGCTACGCCAACGCTAGAGCAGCATAGCGCATTGGCCCACGACATTGGTCATGTCGTTTGAACCTATTGCCCTATGTGATGGAAGTCTTGGAAGGCGATGCCAGACGAGGTGAGAATGAAGGTACGCAATTATATTTCATTTAAATTACAACTAATACATTTATTTTGTGTATAATAGAAGAAGGCGAAAGCCAACAAGATCAATCAGGAGAAGAAGACTATTCTCCACCATTCAGGTTCGAGACCCTTCTCATATAGGATGGAGGCGCACGGCAGGTAATAATAAAGTTTTTCATATTCAATTTTTAATTTGTCAATAATATTATTATTATTTTTTTTTTTTGTACTAACATATTTCTTATCTCGTTCTATTCAGGGGGGGTTCAAAATTTCCGGAGATTGATGTCTTTGCAAACGTTTATGTTTGACTTGGGGATGAGTTAGCCGAGTCCTTTCATGTAAGTATTCTTCAATTGTAATTACCATCTTACGAATTCAAGTATCATGGTTATTATTTGAATGTTATTATTAATATTTCATGTTATATTACATAGGTGATGATGATGGAGAAGAGGCAATTGGTTTTTCAGGAGTCCGCCTCTCAGCTTCCTCCCAAGACTCCGCTCAAGTCTGTGGATACCCCCGAGGATGGGGACGTATTGTAGGGGGATAGGGAATGCTCGACGACGGGAACCAAGAGCCTATTCATCCTCGCAATCGAATGGTGAGGTCACAGCTTTGACAGCAAAGGTGGCCGACCTTAGGACTGAGCTTGCCTCGTATAAGAGCCAGATGTCACTGATTGTACAAGCCCTCAGTCAGTCCGACATTCGTCTCCCAGATATTCATCCCCAGTCTAAGCCCCACCAACCCGAGCATGCCAAGAACTCCTCCTCTTCAACCTTTGAGCCCGTCCTCAACCCCGAGCCCTTTTTGCCCCAATCTTTCCAGCCACATGCAAACGACGACCTTGTAGATTATTCCACATTTTTTTCTTAGTTGTTTAGTCCCTTACTTTTAAAACTTTTTCCTTGTACATACATTTCATTTTTATTTTAAATAAATTATTTTTCTCTTCATTACATTTTTTTATTCCAATTTAATTTTATTAGTTTATTACAAAATTAAATAGAACAAAAAAAATATAATTTAAAAAAAAAAAAAAAACAAACAAACAAACTTTTTGCATGCCAAATAGCTTCATCGTGCATATGTTTTTGTGATAACCCACTTTCATCGCACAAGAACACCATGTTGTCACGCAAAGTTTTTAGAGACGAATATTAGTCGTCCCATGTTTGTATCCTAGCATTTTGTGCGACGAATACATTCGTTCCTAAAATTTTGATGCAACGAATGAGGAACCATCACGCCTTATTTTCCGTGACCAACATTTTTGTTAGTCGTGCAAAGTCTTTCTTCACGATCTTTGCACGATGGATTCTGCGCAACGAAGTTTTTGTCATGCATATGTTTGTGCGACAATGATGAGCTTTGTGCAACCAAGTTTTGTTCGTCACGCTAAATATTAAACGTAGTAGTGAATCTTATCACCATAATTAGAGAGTAACTTCAACGAATATCATTCTGGAGTATCAATTCTAGAAAAACACTAGTGCTTTTGCCGAGTCCTGCCAGAGTAATCTCGAATATTGGAAGAGGAGGCGCTCACCGGCATGAATCATACATAAAGGAATTGGGTATCCTAACTGCCTCCAACTAAAGGGAAAGATGATAGTGTGCTTAACCCACACCTGATTTTGGTAGTCCTTCAAAATCCATAATTCCATTGTATTCATCTGCATCAACTGCCTGTCACCTATTAGAGCCAAACACACTTCCGTTTCAATATATTTCTAAGCTTATCGATTATACAATGAATTCCTTAAGCATAATCTTTTGGGAGTGGGATGACTTTGAATCTTTCGTTTTCAAGGTCGAAAACCGCCATAATAATTGGTGTTGAGTCATGTATCCAATGTATGGCTCCATGGATGCAGACACTTATCCTATCAAACTGGCACTTCAGCGGATCAAAAGCGAGATTGTTAGTGTATGGTTTGTAATTGGTTATTGACATATTAAGTTCTAAAGTATGTCAAATGCACGTTTTAAGCCATTACAATGTGAAGTATAGAAGCCTTGTGAGTGATGGAAAAACAGAATCATGTAACAGACACTACAGCGTAGCGTCTGAATCCAAAAGTAAAAAAATAGAACCAGGAAATGGACACAGCATGTGAATCCAAATGTAAAAACGAACACATAAAAGGTGTGCAAGTGATGGAGAAAACAAAACCAGGAAATAGACACTGCAATGTAGTGTCTAAATCCAAATATAAAAAACAGAACCAGAAAATGGACACAGCATTGCAATGTCTGAATTCAAATGTAAAACAGACACGTAGGAGGCGTGTGAGTGATGAAAGAAAAGAAACTAGGAAATGGACACTGCAACGCCACGTCTAAATACAAAGTAAAACACAGAACTAGGAAATGAACATCTGAAACCAAATGTAAAAAAAGGACAAGTAGGAGGTGTGCGAGTGATGGAGAAAACGAAACTAGAAAATAGACATTGAAACACAACGTCTAAATCCAAATGTAAAAAACAAAACACAAACATTGCGGTCTCGTCCGTCCTACCATCCTTCCTCCACATGTTCGGTGCATAGGTTTTCCATCGCAATGATATTTTTTTAATTTTTTTTATGAAAACCCAGACGCAATGTTTCATACTCGTATGAATTTTTCAGTTATTTTTTGTCAAATGAAGCGATATTCCTTCAAACACAAATGGATAGAGAGGATAGACAGAAAAATTGATATTCAGCAAAATAGCAAAAACTCAGAGCATCCAAACTGATTGATGATATTTGATTTGCTTCCATTTTCTCACAAGCCAATTAAGCAAGGTGTAAAAACCCGACCATTCACACTCCACAAGCATTTCAGAAGACAGCTAGAAACCCCAAATCATTCTACTAATCTAACCAGTTTAACTAAAAGACTATGAAAACTTAAGATGGCGGATTCAACATTATAACTTTGGGTGGTCCTAATTAAGGGACGTTAGGTCATCTCCAACTGCAGGATCAAGAGGGCCGAAAATAGCCCGAAAATTGTCTCCAACTAAGGGCTAGGCCAAAAGGCTGGTGGACCCCACAGGACAAAAAAGATCAAATGGCCAATCAGCTGGCCATCTTTCAGCCCGCTGGCTAGCCCACTTTTTTTATTTTTTATTTTTTTTGTTCTTTTCCATTTGTCTAGCCCACTTTAGGGTTTAGGGCTTAAGATTTTATTTTTTGTCCCAACCCACTTTTTTTTTTTTCCTAATTTTTCCTACACCATTTCTCACATATTTTTCACCATTCCATACTATATTACCTCATTTTATTTCAATTCTTCACATTTCATACTATAGTCCTTTGGCCCTCGGTTAGAGATGGTTTTTTGTCATATGGCTATGTTTGGCCTATGGCCGTCCTCTAGCCCCTCGGTTAGAAATGGTAAGAAATATGACCATGCATTGTTCATTAAAATATTAATTTCTTGGAGGGCCAAAGGGCTAAAACAAGTCATTTGGCCCTCATTCGGTTAGAGATGGCCTTAGGCGGGCTAGGGTGCCTATGCGCCTGGAGACAAAGATTTTGGTAGAATAGACGAATTTAAGTAAACTTACTATATTTTATACAAGTAAGTGCCTATTTAAATTACACTTACAAAATAATATACTAGTATTGAGAATTTGAGGTTTATTATTTTAATTAGGTTTATTATTCAACATATAACATACAAAAATATCAACATTTTTGCTTTAGCATTTTAGTGAATTTGATGGTATGAGATGAAAGTGCAAGCGACTACGAGTTTACAGGGGTGGGAAAAAAATAGGGAAAATTAGAATCCCCTGCAGTTTGTCTATACCATTTAGATTAAACATCTAAATTTGATTAAAGTGCTTTGACCAATACTCACCTCTATTTTTTAAAATTAAAATAATTTTTGAATTTATCATTTTATCTGCGTGATGCACTTTTCCTTATTTAGTGGAGATATTAGTAATTAAACTATATTTTCTCTTCCTCCAAATATGTTTTTTCGATCACAGTTTTTAATTTTGTTGTGCAAACATTTAATATTATTTCTTTTTCCAAATGGTTTTTTCTTTTTCAAATAGTTGGTGATCAACATAAAAGGTCCATGTAATTTTTTCAATTTTTTTTGTGAAATTATTATTATTATTATTATTATTATTTGCTTTTTTTTTTTTAAGTATAATTGTGAATGAATTATTATTAGGTAAAATACATTACGTATATATTATCTGCGGGTACGTTTGAAGTTACAAAAATTATTAATTGGTACGTTTATTTGCAATTTTGGTACATTTGATTTGATACCTATTGTTAATATTGGTACATTATTTTTATTTTGGTACGCTTTATTTTGTACATATTGTGTATTGGTAAGTTTGTATTATTTTCAATCCTATTTTCTCATAACGTACTAAAAGAAAAACTTATTTCGGTACATTTGATTTTGGGGAATTTAAAAATATTTTAAACTATTTTGGAAAGAAAATATCTTAAATCGTAGATAATTATTGCTAAATTGTAGCATTATTGTGAAAATAAATTGAATCTAACCAACCTTTTTTTTATTTTTTACAATTACCTCTAATGGAGGAGAGTGTAATCAAAAGGCTAGATTATAGGAAATTTATTACAATATAATGTGCATATAGCACCACATTATGACAAAAAAAAGTTTAATCAAATCACTAAAAGGCATAGATGTTTGATATGGAAAATTCAAAACTGAGGCGCCTATATCAAAAGATCCCTTTAAAAAATTTCTATGTGCCCTATAAATATTGAAAGAAGAGAAGGCTATCTCTCAGTATACAGAAACCAACTTACTTATTTTCAAGTATTCTGAAGTTTGTTTTCAGACGTATAATTGTGCAATCTCAAGTGCTAGATCATACCGCCTACCAGATGCCTTGCCACACCATCCCAATTTTTCTTTCACTCCCTAGCAAACCAGCCAAAATCGACAGAAGAAATTGAACTCGCCTCTTCTCACTGCCGCACACGATTTGTAGAAAACTTCTATTCAGACGTTACTCTCCTAATGGATTAATTTGACCTCTCAAATCAAAATTTTAAATCCCATCCATGGGCGGATCCACTCTTGGACCCAGGTGGTTCGGGGACCACCCGGACGTCTGAAAAAGCATCTGTAAGAACCTTCGAGGACCACCCAATGATCTAGACATTTGGTAGAAGAGAGAAACCATCTTGAACCTTGGTTACAACGAAGAAGAGAGACTTTTCTCTCCATTTCCCAGTAACAAACTCTCATTTTTTTAACCACGTTCTGTCACCCTAGCATTTTAATTAGCAAAGGAATGGTGTATTTTTCTTTTTTGAACAAAAGATATTATTTACACAAAAGGATGATGTATTACTCAACTAATATTTTTATACCATATGTTTGACACCGTTATTTTTTCTAAACTCCATATAAATTCATTCAACCACTGAAAAGTATTTCGTAAAGTACTATGAACTCGTAGGGCTTGTTCGGTATGGGATACAAAACCGAAAACCATGTCCTGATTCCCAAACCAAAGTTTTCAAGAATCCCAATTTCAAGACCAATCCAAAAACCAATTCCCGTACCGAAAGTTTGGGATCGGTTCAGTATTGGGTACCGAAATTTTTGGGATTTTCGGTTTGGTTTCGAGATTTTTTCGGTTTGGTTTGGAATATTCGGTATTTTTTTTTGGGCGTTTTGATATAGGCGCCTCGTTTTTTTAATTTTTTAGACTAAACATACACTCCTTTTGAAGATTTGATCAAACATTTTCCTAAAATTTTGGTTATTAATTTCAGTTTTTCACATAAGTTCAATTTTGTTTAGAATTATAGTTTTTCACGACTTATCCTGGGCATTTCATTTTCTTTTTTCTTTCTTTTCCTATTATCCCCATATTTATGCATTTATTATCCATCTCTATGCATTTTTTTATTGTTTGTTATAATTTTTACCTTTTTGTGAATATAGTAGAATATTTATTAAAAATAAATTGTCAAATTTTATTATTTAGAAGACCCAAATCATAATAAAGATTTGTTTGATTATATAGCTACGTCTAGTTACCTATAATATGGACACATTTAGTTTTATAGTGGATTTGATTTTTTGTATTTCTCGGTACATTTGGAATGTAAATGTACCAAAATGGTTATCTGATATAAACATTTGGTTTTGTGGTACATTTGAGATTTTTTTGTTCATTTGGTCTTTTGGTACAATAGGAATCTAAACGTACCAAAATGGTTACCTGACAATGAGCACATTTGGTTTTATGGTACATTTGAATTTTTGGTATATTTGGTTTCTTTGTATATTTGAAATCTAAACGTACCAAAAAGGTTGCATAACAATGGATACATTTGGTTTTATGGTACATTTGTTTTCCTGGTACATTTGAAATCTAAACATACCAAAAGTCGATACTTTTGTTCTCAAATGTACCATAAGTTTTAAGTGTATTTTTTATATATCTAGACAGGAAAAAAATACATATTGAAGACTTTTATTGTCACATCCCGGCCCGGGGCGGATCACTTCACGGGCCCGCTCCACCACCGTAGCACGATATTGTCCGCTTTGGGCTTACCATTCCCTCACGGTTTTGTTTTTGGGAACTCACGAGCAACTTCCCAATGGGTCACCCATCATGGGATTGCTCTAGCCCCCTTCTCGCTTAACTTCGGAGTTCCTACGGAACCTGAAATCAGTGAGCTCCCAAAATGCCTCGTGCTAGGTAGGGATGGGAATATACATTTAAGGATCACTCCCTTGGGCGATGTGGGATATCACATTTATTGAGACAATTTTAATAGAAAGAAATTTTATTAAATGAGGAATTAGTTAATTAATTTTTTATTTTATTTTATTAAAAAATGTCATTTAATGTAGAAGGGGATTGACGAAATTAAATTTCTATATTATAGGAAATTAGTTGTTAAGGTACCTTATGCCTCTATATAAATGCATTTATGTGACATCCCACATCGCCCAGGGGAATGATCCTTAAATGTATATTCTCATCCTTACCTAGCACGAGGCCTTTTGGGAGCTCACTGGCTTCGGGTTCCATAGGAACTCCGAAGTTAAGCGAGAAGGGGGCTAGAGCAATCCCATGATGGGTGACCCACTGGGAAGTTGCTCGTGAGTTCCCAAAAACAAAACCGTGAGGGCGTGGTCGGGGCCCAAAGCGGACAATATCGTGCTACGGTGGTGGAGCGGGCCCGGGAAGTGGTGCCGCCCGGGCCGGGATGTGACAATTTAAATTAATGACATGGAAATTAAATAAATAGAAAATTATTGAGGTGGCAATTGATTGAAGCACATTAATCAAATCTTTAAAAAGGATAAATGCTTAATCTAACAACTATAGAAAAGATGTAGGGCATTTTAATTTTCCCTTTTAATAATTCATTGGTCACTTTCCACCATGATAGTTACTTTCGATTTAAAAAAAAAAACAATTAAATAGTTATTCAAAGACTTATCAATTGACCATATATTAGCGTTAGCATATACTTCTTCAACCTTAATTTGTCAAACCTAATCTTATCCTCATCAAACTGATATTAATTTACCTATCAGATAAGTGGAATTTCCTTTTTATACTTTTGTCCAAAGCCCTCTTGAATAATGAGGTCATTCATCACGCCAATTTATTTATTTATTTTTTCTAGTAGTTCTTGGAAATCCATGGTTTAACCTAGTGCCGGTGGGATTGTTGGGAAAAAGAGGTTTGTCTTTTAGTAGTTCTCTCTATGGGATCGTCCGGCCTTTCATCCATTAAATTGACAAGTAAGAAAATAAAAGTATTTCTTTAATTTTATTATGACTATTTATTTTTTGTATTATTGAATAGTTCTAAAGAAAAATTGAACAAAAAATAAGGAAATATTTATGAAAATATGAAAAAGGAAGAAAGATAATGTGTAAGCCTTAGTGAGAATTTGAAGTAAGCATGAGAGTATTAGGATGTATTTAGAAGTGTTTTCTAAATGACTGAAAACGTTTTTAATGAAAGTGTCTGATTTTTTTAACAAACACACTAAGAGGGCGGGGTGGGCTTTAGCCTCACAATGAACTAACAATAATGTGGTTTAAATTCGTTTTTGGTGAAAATCAAACCTAAGACCTCTCACTTATAAGTAAAGAGGACTATAGTACCAAGTGGCAATGAAAGTGCCTTTAAAATCAATCATCAATAAAATTCAAGTGCATCTTGAAAAAGAATTTGAAGTGTTTTATGCAAGAAGCATAAAACTGGAGTACTTTAAGTGTTTTTGAAACCCAAAAATATTTTCATTAAAAAATATTTCAGTCATTTTAAAAATGGTTCCCAATAAACCTTAGATTTTTCAGTGAACAATGTTTAACTACTCAAGGATGAGTAGAAACTACAATTCAAAAGTCTTCATGTTCGAATCGCAGAGCTTTATGCTTATGATCAGAACCATTATATTATGAATCACTTTGTAAAGATCATCTCTGCAAAAAATGAATTAAAACTAAGGTCGTTTAGTTAATCTATTGTAGCAATTACATAGATGATTCAGAATGTTTTTACCACTTTTGTTCATCTAAATTTATACAATCCGATGACTAAACGACCTTAATTTTAATTGATTTTTTGTAGCTCGATCTTTATATCGTGATTTATTATATCAACGTTTCCGAGAATAAACACAAAGTTGTATGAATCAACAATAAACATATTTGAGTAGGAACTCCTACTCATCCTTTGGGTAACCAAGTACTATTCTTTTCAGTATAATTCTTTACCAACACTAGGAGAAATTCTTCACACCTTGCAATTAATGTTAATTACCTAGCAAGGGTCGCAAGAAGATCAATAAAATGGCATTAACGTTCCTTGTAGAAACATATTGTTCACCGCCAACGTTTAATATGGTTGGGAAGAATAAATTGGTGTCAAATTAAATTTGTTATTCATGATATTCAAATATAAAATTTCTCACTTACAAGTGAAAATTGACTCATACATATTCATTTTAAGTAACACTTTATATACAAAAAACACCCGTGCTCCCATAATACACTACCATGTAACATGGAACTATGGGTAGTAAGACTATCTCCAATGAAGAGGGTTAAAGGTCTAAAAGTCAAAAAATGACTTGATTTGCTCATAAACTCATCTCTAATCAATAGCTAAGCTACAATTCTATGGAGCCCACCAAGTCATTATTTGGCCTCTCTTAGCCATTTTTTTTACACCCAACATCTTAGTTGCAATAATTGGTTCAAATTCAACATATAGATTTAAAACCATCCAACGTAGTTAAATTATTAGCCAATAAATTTTATGTATAAACTTAAAATTAATAAATTATTAAACGGGCTATGTTTAGTCCCTTCGATTAGAAATGGTATATGAATATGGCCCAACATTGTTCATAAAATTTTTTTTTTTGAAAGCTATAATTCTGGACGGAGTTATGTTTAGGTTGAAGATGGCCTAAAGTGGATGGATGGAGCACAAATTGCTCTACGTACGGTTCATATAAATTAAAGAGTAAACAATATTTTGACATTATTTACTTGAAACCCTAACACTTTAATGTAAATTATACATAAAAATGTGTAATGTGCTCGTTTGTTATAATGTTGATGGTCGAATTTATTACTCGTGAGCACTAATAGATTTCACATTATTTACGTGAAACACGAATGCATTACACGCATTTCATATATTTTTATCGTAACTTTTCGTTTTTTCAGGATATATCTTATCAAGGTGTGAAATAAATTTGATATAGGTTAATTTTAGTAATGTTCTATAAACTTTACCTCTAGTTTAAATTTGGTCTATAAACTTTCATATTCGTTTTTTTTAGTTCTTGAACTTAACAATGTGTTGCACCATTGGTCATTTTCACTAACCTCATCGTTTTTTTTTTTTTTTTTTTCATTAAATCTAGAGGTATATTAGGAACTTCAACTTAAAACTTCAAAAAAGAATAAAAGGAAGCTAAAAAGCAAATAAAAATTTATAAATTAATATCTACAACTTAAAAGAAAATGAACTTTGAACTATAAAAGTACAAAATGAAAATGGTTGGACTTTAGCAACTTGTAAATATTAGGCAAAGTGATTTCAAAGTTGATAGGAGATCGAACTGGGGCTAGACTTAAACAACTAACAAATCACATATTGAACTATGAAAAACAAATTCCTATGTATTCAATTTTCTTAGGAAAAATATCTGATTTTTTTAAGGTTTTTTTTTCTTCTCATTTCTCAAGAACTCAAAAACTAAATGTGAGTTCAAGGATTAAAACTAAACTACGGATAAATTCAATTACCATTGTTATAATTAAACCATTTGATATTGATGAAACGGATTGTGATCGATCAATTGTTACGCACAATCTACATCAAATGAATTGCAAGATAGGATCCAATTGTGGCCTCCTCTAAACTTTTTCACTAAAAATGGTTTATGCCATCAAGGTGTGTCTCTTCTTTTCTGGCTTAAAAGAAAAAGACTTTTATGAAATGAACTCTCTCATGTGGCGTGTGTTGGTTTAATAAACCATTGTTATGTGGGATGAAGTTCCTAATATGCCCCTAAATATAATGGAAAAATGGACAATAATAGTGAAAAAGACCAATCATACAACACATTGTTAAGTTTAAGGACTAAAAACTAAACGAAAGTTCAAAAACTAAAACTAAACTAGGGATAAAATATAGCGACCATTGTTATCACTAAGCCATTTATTGATGGAAATGGATTGAGATCAATCAATTGTTCCACACAATCTATATCAAATGAATTGCAGGCTAGGATCAAATTGTGGCCTCCTCTAAACTTTTTCACTAAAAATGGTTTACTCCATCAAGGTGTGTCTCTTCTTTTTTGGCTTAAAAGAAAAAGACTTCTATGAAATGAACTCTCTCATGTGACGTGTGTTGGTTTAATAAATGCATTGTTATGTCGGATGAAATTCCTAATATGCCTCTAAATATACTGGAAAAATGGACGGCAATAGTGAAAAAGACCAATCGTACAACACATTGTTAAGTTTAAGGACTAAAAAACTAAATGAGAGTTCAAAGACTAAAATAAACTAGGGATAAATTTCAGAGACCATTGTTATAATTAAGCCATTTATTGATGGAAACAGATTGAGATCAATTGATTGTTCCAACACAATCTACATCAAATGTATTGCAGGATATGATAAAAAAACAGTGGCCTCCTCTAAACTTTTTCACTGAAAATGGTTTACTCCATCAAGGTGTGTCTCTTCTTTTTTGGCTTAAAAGAAAAAGACTTCTATGAAATGAACTCTCTCATGTGGCGTGTGTTGGTTTAATAAATGCATTGTTATGTTGGATGAAGTTCCTAATATGCCCCTAAATATACTGGAAAAATGGACGGCAATAGTGAAAAAGACCAATCATACAACACATTGTTAAGTTTAAGGACTAAAAAACTAAATGAGAGTTCAAAGACTAAAATAAACTAGGGATAAATTTCAAAGACCATTGTTATAATTAAGCCATTTATTGATGGAAACGGATTGAGATCGATTGATTGTTCCAACACAATCTACATCAAATGTATTGCAGGATATGATAAAAAAATTGTGGCCTCCTCTAAACCTTTTCACTGAAAATGGTTTACTCCATCAAGGTGTGTCTCTTCTTTTTTGGCTTAAAAGAAAAAGACTTCTATGAAACGAACTCTCTCATGTGGCGTGTGTTGGTTTAATAAATTCATTGTTATGTGGGATGAAGTTCCTAATATGCCCCTAAATATAATGGAAAAATGGACGGCCATAGTAAAAAAGACCAATCATACAACACATTGTTAAATTTAAGGATTAAAAACTAAATAAGAGTTCAAAAACTAAATTAGAAATAAAATTCAGCAACCATGGTTATAATTAAGCCATTTATTGATGGAAACAGATTGAGATCGATAGATTGTTCCACACAATCTACATCAAATGAATTGCAAGATATGATCAAATTGTGGCCTCCTCTAAACTTTTTCACTAAAAATGGTTTACTCCATCAAGGTGTGTCTCTTCTTTTTTGGCTTAAAAGAAAAAGACTTCTACGAAACAATCTCACTCTCAAGTGGCTAAATGCATTGTTATGTTGGATGAAGTTCCTAATATGCCCCTAAATATAATGGAAAAATGGACGGCAACGGTGAAAAAGACCAATATACAATACATTGTTAAGTTTATGGACTAAAAAATTAAATGAGAGTTCAAGACTAAAACTAAACTCAGGATAAATTCAGCGATCACTGTTATAATTAAGCCATTTGTTGATGGAAACGGATTGAGATCGATAGATTGTTCCACACAATCTATATCAATGAATTGCAGCATAGGATCAAATTGCGGCCTCTTCTAAACTTCTTCACTAAATAAGGTTTTCTCCATCAAAGTGTGTCTCTTCTTTTTTGGCTCAAAAGAAGATTTCTATAAAACGGACTCTCATGTGAAGTTTTAGTCTAATCATGCATTGTTAGGTGTAAATTTTTTCCTCCGCATGACTTCCACCGAAATGCTGTAATGACAATCTATCCATACTACGTGAGTCGCTTTCCGACTCAGAACTTCAAGAAAATGACATGTAACGGTCGCTCACCTGCCCCACCTACCATTCCATATTTTTCCAATTTTCTCTCTTCCCCGATGAACCATAAGCCAAGCCACCATTTTTACAGCCCCTACTGCTTCTTCGGAAGCGCGTTTCCCGCAAAAGCACTTTTATATTCCCACTCCTGCCCCTCCTATATATGCACACTCCCAAATAACCCCATCTTTCTTGCCAAATAAATTTTCCCCAATTTGCTCTCCTGCCTTCAGGTTTTTTTTCAAATTCCCTCCTCCCAACCCCTACCCCTTACCCTGGGGAGAATTCAGTTCTCGCGATTGCACCATATCTAGGGTTTCCGTTCCGGAGTCCTCTCTTTCTCAGGTAAATCTTTTCCAATCTCATCCTCCTTGATTCCAAATTTAGGGTTTTTAATCCCAAATTTTGTTTCTTCTTTCTGTTTCGTTGTGGGTTTTCTGAATTCTTTGATTTTCCAAATTGGGTTGATTTCTGATGGAGTGAAAAGTATTGAGATTTAAAAAGTTTGGATTTTCTATCAATCACACCCCTTTTTTCATTTGAAATATAAATGGTAGAATTGGGTTTTTTTATTTGTATTATTTGCTTATTGTAAAGTATATCGATGTCGTTGTTGCTTGATGTGATGATTGTAGTCTGAGAGTTCCACGCAAACCTGTCCTTTTGTAAATTTCTGCTGTCTTTGTTTAATGGGGTGTGCTATATTGTTAATTTTTTATTTTATTGTTAGATTTTTTTTTTTTTTAAATTTTGATGTTAAATTATTGAAATTCTGTGTCTTTGTGTAATTTCGGACAGGGTCAACGTATTTTTGGTTGGGGGAGGTGTGGGTTACAGCCTGCATTGGAGGATATATAAACTGGAGTCATCGCGATGCTGGGTTTGAATCGTGATGGCTTCAATATCGCGAGCTGTTTCTTTCATTTGGCTGAATGGCATCCACTTGAATAGCAGAGTTCAATCGGGCTATTGACGCCCTCTCCTCTCCCTCTGTAAACTCAGGTTTGGATTCACTGCCACAAACCCAAGTTGTTAAATTGTGATTGGTACGGTAGATTTTCACCCATTCAGAATTAGTATTTAGTTTAACATGAAGAAGAATTTGGAATGTACTTATCTGAAATGTTAAATGAATAACAAGAAATTCTAACAGAATGGCTTGGTTTGGCTGTTGCTTGATATGATTTTGCAGAAACAAATTGATGGTCAAACAAGAACCTTTCTTTCTGACTTTCTGTTTCAGTTCTAATTGAATTTTGTGAAGGCTAATATGTTAAAGTTACTACATATATGTGTGTGTGTGTGGACGCGTTACATATATATGTCAGTCATGAAATCTATGATTTGTATAATTATTTGATATGTTCTTGTGCAGGCTTCTGGAAAACATTTCGTTTGTTGGTGGGAGCTATAGTAATTACTACAAATATTGAGTTTCTAATGTTCCTTAAGAGTTCCTCTCTTGCTAGAATGATGGGCTGCTGCAGTTGCTTTGGCTTCATCAGAAAACCCAAGCGGAAACCAATGCCTAATTATGGATTTAATAATCACTGTTCCCAGGAGCTTTTGTTGGATGATGATATAGACAATGATGATGATGGTTCATATAATGGTGAGGTTACAAGAACTACTCACGCTGATGAAAGTGAGCCACAATGCTACGGTAATCGTTCTGAGGAGATTCTACACATCAGAGAACTGAATGGAATGATTTGTAGACCAAGCCCTGTGAAGGAAACCTGCAAAGTTGTTCGCACAGAGGTAAATATTTTATGTTCTTTTGGGGTACAAGGTACCATAGGTTTAGGTTCAAATTCACTTCTCATACCAGTTATACATTTTTGCATGCAATTTCAGGATGAAAATGGGAATAAGATGGTCAATGAGTATGTTCGTGAGTGTAAGATTGGTGCAGGAAGCTATGGAAAAGTGGTAATTTTTGTCACTGATAGTGGTTTTTCTCCCTACTGCTTACTGGAAATGTTTCTTCATTCCTTTTGTGTTGACATGTGCAACAGGTTCTGTATCGAAGCCTTGTAGATGGACAGCATTATGCAATTAAGGTAGTTTTTCTTTGTCTTAAATTTCTGGCTTCAGCATTTTGGATGAAAGAGATCACTCTAGTCATGAAAAGTGCTTTTCCTGCTCCTAGGAAATTTCTGTGCAGTAGATGAAAAACAGTTTTGATTGATGATAACTTTGTAAAACTAATTTGCTTAGATAAAGGCTAAGATAGTATTTAGTATTTTCTTGGTATGTTCAAGGTAGAGATTTGGTTGTGTTAATATATGATATGAGCTATTTATTTATTTCTTATAAAGGTTAAATGAGTTGAATTTTTGCAGGCCTTTCATAAATCTCATTTATTAAAGCTTCGAGTTGCACCTTCAGAGACAGCTATGACAGATGTTCTTCGTGAGGTATGCCTTTTATGTCTTCTTGTGTGAGTACATTTCTAGGTTCATAATGGGAACTCTTAAACAGTTGCCTTGTAGATTATGACTATTATATTTTCTAGATTCTTTTATTTCTTCTTGTTCAGGTGTCATATAAGTTTATTTGTGTGCATATCTTGGGTCTGTAATTTATATTTATGTTGTTCTAGTTGGCCAACAATGCTGCATATTCTACTCTACTAGAGCCTAACATTTGTTATACTTTCGGGTTTGATTGTTTTGCTTTTATATTAATGAAAGATAACTTAGGGATTCAATTTTCATTCACTCTATTGATGAATGCTCACTAATACTGTATTCCTTTACCATACAGGTTCATATTATGAAAATGTTGCACCATCCTAACATAGTTAATCTCATTGAGGTGATTGACGACCCAGAAATAGATCATTTCTACATGGGTACTAACTGCCTCTCTCTCTCTCTCTCTCTCTCTCTCTCTCTCTCTCTCTCTCTCTCTCAATAAACTTATTTGCTTGATCCTGCGATGATGTATGCTGTTCCAAACTTATCTCAAAAAGAAAAATGATTTTAGAATGTGGTCCCTTACAAGATTTTTCTGGAAACTCTGGTGGTTTTTAATTTTTATACGTCTGAGTCGCTACAGAAATTCACCATACAAGTACGAAAAAATCAACAAAAATATGACCCAGTTGCCAAAATTAAAGGACACCATTGTCATGTCTTAATTTTTCTCATCAACATTATTATTGTTATTTCGAAGATTGAAGTATCAATATTTTTACAAAGTTTGTATTTTTGGACAACATACATGGAGATGTATTGAATAAGACACATGGTAAGTAAAAAATTATCTGGAAAAAGAAAGTGAATATCTTGTGTTTGTGAGATTATCCTAATGCAATATAGTTCACTTTTTCACATTAGGATTACTTTCATGATCACATAACAGATATGTTATTCCTCATATTTTGAAAAATTACAAATTTTACGGCAAAATAAAATAAAATGAAAGGTCAAAAGGTCATAATATGTTAAATTTTGAGAAGAAAACAAGATAAAGAAACGGTGTGATATTAGTGTTAATTAGGTGAAAGGATTGGTTAGTGTTTTAATTGTTAGACAATGACAATGGTTTTCTTGGTAATTTTCCAAGTTGATACAATCAGCCCATATAAATAAGCATGTGCATCACTGAAGGTGACATTAAACCTTACAAACTCTATTAGACAACGGACATAACTAAAAAGGAAAAGAAATCATATTTCCATTGGAAAAAAATGGCGAGGGGACTTTAGACTAATTAATAATCACTATGCTTTAGTGTTAAATGTTACCAATACCATTTGTTTAGGCCCATGCTTAACTGCAAGTTGTTCTTTTTCTTTTTCATATTCTGTTATCAGTTCTTGAATATGTTGAAGGCAAATGGGTTTGTGAGGGCTCTGGTCCACCAGGTGGCATAGAAGAACATACTGCAAGGAAGTACTTGCGGGATATAGTTTCAGGGCTAATGTACCTCCACGCTCATGTATGATCTTTAAAATTCAGTTCCATATATATGCTTGGCCGAGCCCTTCTCTATTTTCTGCTTTTGATGGGGATACATATTGTAAGGGAAATAAGTTAAATCCTTGTTTATCCATTTGGCCATATTTCTGGTGGTTAACACGTGGAGGATTTTATTTAATTTTCATGTGAATAATAAAACCATCTTAATATAGCAGGCACAGAATTCAACCCTTTTTAGTGTCAACGTATGTGCGCTTACTAGCTTGCATTGGTTATAGAAACAGCTGAAGCCAAATAGAAAGAACATTACAACTCTTTTTTCACACACACGTACGCTATAATTGGGGATGTTAGTTGAGTTCTCTGAGTCACAGAACATTGCTTTTTCTACTCTTTAACATTAGGGTACTTGTGTTTTCTTTATCGTGTTTGGGGTAATCCCTCTTAGGTAGATCTTGTGCATTATCCTATTTGATTGTTAAAACTGTTAGTTGAGTTCTCTGAGTCACAGAACATTGCTTTTTGCTCTTTACATTAGGGTACTTGTTTTTGTATATTGTATTTGGGGTAGTCCCTCTTAGGTAGTTCTTGTGCATTGTCCTATTTGATTGTTAAAACTGTTGAATATTTATTTTATAACTATGATTGATGTTCCATTGTGTGCGAATGCATGACAACAATTTAGATTATCCCAGAAAAACTGGACTACGCGTACAGCACTGTAGTTTTTTTCCACCACATATGATATGTATCTCACTTTAATGCACATTGGTTTTCCATTTTTACTGTTGTGATTTTCTTGTGGTTCCTTTGACAACAGAATATAGTGCATGGCGATATCAAACCTGATAATCTGTTGGTTAGTCGCGATGGTACGGTGAAGATAGGGGATTTTAGTGTCAGTCAGGTTTTTGAGGTAATGGAACTTCTGAATGTTGTACAGTTTAGACACTCTAAGATTTTTCTTTATTTCAATTCTGCTGAAGGAGACCATAAGAGCTATTTTGCTGTATAATTGTCATTGACTTGAGTTTATTGTTGTTGTGGATGTATTGCTACCTTGTAATCCTATGTTTGCATGGGGGACTTTCAAAGTCTAGGAAATTTTAAGTCAATTGGTAAAAATGCAATATAAGAAGATTACCAATGAACTACTTCAGCACTACAAAACTATGCACTAAACAAAGGACTTTCATAATGACACCTTTGAAGGTACTTAGCCTAAGGAATTTAGCCCAAGTTCCATGGAACTTTGAAGTCCCTTATCCAAACATAGGGTTAGAGCAATAAATTACTTTTCTGATTTTATCTGTTTAGTTCTTTTTTTTTACTTTTGTTTAAGCCATGTTATTTGGAGTAATAATAGTTCACAGTTACAATTAAGTGTTGTATTGGCTTCATGCAGGATGATCATGACGAGCTGCGGCGATCTCCAGGAACTCCTGTTTTTACTGCACCTGAATGTTGTTTAGGTTAGATTTTATTGCTATAAGAGGTCAAATTTTCTTTGCAAGATATAAAAATGTGCAAGTAGGTCTTCCAGTGGCCTTTTTGGGCCTAAGGGCACATCCTCCTCCTCAAGAGAACTGGTGGAAGCTCCTGGATTCAATCTATCTAGCGTGAGCGTGCGGTTAATTAAAAAAACAAGTAAATATCCATCTGCAGTGAATAAAGAAAAATGGCATATAAAAAGTACCCATCTGCTTCGAGTGCGAGTTCTCGGTTGACCTGATTTGACGTATAGCTTGATCAGTGCCTATTAGATTTAAATGTGGACTTGAATAGGTATCTGCAAATTGCAATTGAGTTCAGATCCATAAAAACAAAACAAAAAAGTCTAAATTTGATATGATTCTCAGTTTATATTGCATACACACATCTAATTTTTATTCCTTAGGGGATATCCTAGTGGTTAATGTTCTAACTTCCTCAAGTAAGACTTGAGTCCAAACCTTGTTCAGTGTTATTTCATAAGAAAATAATATTATATAAATTTTTTATTTTGTGGTCTTAGAAGGCTAATTAATCATATAAAGTCATACGAGTATGCCTATGCTATTATTGATTTTTCAAATATACTGAAGTCATTTGGCCATGAATTTTTCCATTATCTCGAGTCTAAGTTTAAGAAGATTTCCAGGTTTTGATCTGATATCCAACTGCTAAAGTTAAAAGAATGATGATAGAAAGTCTTATAGTTTAGTAACTCAGGAAGATTAGTACCTTACAATTATTTTCTGATCAACAGGGCTAACCTATCGCGGTAGAGCTGCTGACACATGGGCAGTAGGGGTTACTTTGTACTGTATGGTATTGGGACAATACCCATTCCTTGGAGACACACTTCAGGATACATATGACAAGGTATGAAGACACCAGTATTCCTATGCAAAACCTAAGTATGTCATAAGTTTTTAGCCGGTGTTTATGGTGTTCCCTATAACTTATCTGAATGGAACTTTCTCCTTGCAGATTGTTAATAACCCTTTAGTACTTCCAGATGATATGACCCCACCGTTAAAAGATTTACTTGAAGGTCTTCTTTGCAGAGGTTGGTGACAAGCAATATTTTGATTTACGGTTGGTGCTTTTCAGTTTTTCTGCAACTCTGTCATCCTTATTCCTCCACATCTTCCCCCCCGTTTGTATCTTATGTAGACCCAAACATGAGGTTGACACTGGAGGCTGTCGCAGAGCATACTTGGGTTATTGGAGATGATGGGCCGATACCTCAGTATTCATGTTGGTGCAAGGGTAAGAGTTTGCGAGAGGAATCTAATGGGATGAAAGATGAGTGTAGCATAACCAATACTGACTAGAGTGTTTAGGTTGGATTTGTTTATTGTACAGTAGAAAACTTAGGTTTTGCTCCTTTTATTTTCTCTCCTTGTGCTTGCTCTATGATCTGCAACTGCAAGGGAGGTAAATCGTGACAAAAACAAGTCTCAAAGAAACTATCTGCAACTGCAAGGGAGGTAAATCGTGACAAAACCAAGTCTCAAAGAAACTTTTCTGGAAGCCTGGAACACGCCTTGCCTTGACCGAAAAAGGAGGCAAGATGTTTCGGCTTTCCAATTTTGGTTTTCCAGTTGCAAAAATTGTTCCGGTATGGTCATGACTTTACTCTGGATTTTCGTAATTGTCATGACTTTCGTGAGAAAATGGTGTTGTAAGTTATACTGCATCCGGCCCTTGGAAACTTATCGTTTTTGGAGTACCTAAATGAGAAACAGAACCTTTTTCTCTGTTGTATATTTTGTGTTGCTTCTGTTCCTCTGGTTCACTTGGTTTTATAGAACAACTCATCCGGTATGAATAGTGGACCATTCCTATCTCTGCATAAGCTCATCCAGAATCTCACAAGTCAAATGAATGGCCACTTTGGAATCTATTGTAGGAAGTACTTCTGCTTAAAAGTGCTTTTCTTTGTATCGGCTAGTGCCTGAAGCAGAGCTAATTTTTGTTACACAAACAATCTGGTTGCCGTAGACACTACAACCAATGTGCAGGAAGCGCTTTCTTTAGAAAAGTGCTTGGGAAGTGCTTTGTAATTTATAAGTATTTGAAGTTTGGAACTGTCTTTGGAAAAGTATTGCTACACTTGCCACATTTGTACAACCTACTTGATAGAAATACGGCCTGCAACACGTGGTATGTAGCACGCAACAAATCGTCGCACAAGGAAAACTCGAATTTTATAGCCACCATTGTCCTTCTAGACGGACAAAATTATGACTTCTTGTTGATCCACAGAAATTCGGAGGTAAGACGTCTGGTGGCAGCTGCAGTTTGTCCAACATGGCGTTGCATAAGTAGAGGGCAAAATCAAAGATTTTCTACTTGTGTGAGGGGGGAAGGTGATCGGAGCACATTTTCCATTCGTTTTTGTCATCCGCCATGTCGAAGTAAAACATTTTAGAATATAAAGACGAGACAAAGATTGCATGGTCGAATGCAATAGGACTGCCACTCTTCTGGGCCTGGATAGTACGGCTTCAAAACTGGAGGTTCCGGCGGATCTAACCAGACCAGCGTCCGATTTCTGCCGAGAATACCTCAAAAGAGGGGACGAAGTGGACACCAGCAAGGCTAATGGGACGATAAGAAAGAGCGAAAGGGCTGGAACTTCCCTTGTATTAAGGTTGGCTCCATTTGCGTGCCCAACTTACGCGTATCAATATACCTGACATTGCGTGCCCAACTTACGCGTATCAATATACCTGACATCTTTGCATGGATGATATCTCATTTGGCCTTTTACGGGGTCGTATCTGCTTCTCACACCGCCGGCGATAACAATGCGGTTGCCATAAGCACCGCAACCCATGTGGACCGGAAGATCGGTGCCATGAACAAACCATGCTACGCGTAAACTACCTTTGCAGGGCGATGAAGATAACAATTCGCTCAAATCGAAAGAACGAACGGCAAAAACAACTGTGCCATCAATTTTGTACTCGGCAAAACAAAAAAACAAGACTCTCTCCCATAACTTCTTCTCAGGATTGCAAGGGCTTCACATCCCTCTCGCCAAGGTATGATCCTACGATCCGTATCGCAGGAAAGAAATCCTAAACTAAATAGAAAGAAGAAAAAAAAAATGTAATTAATCGTAATCCCAATAATCTCAAAACTTTATGTAATTCATGAACTCTTGACTAATTTATCACAATGCAATAATGATCTCGCATCAATAGTTTAGGGTCATTAGCTATAGTTTGGATGAGATATGGTGTAATTGTGACACTTTACTATTGTGGTTTAATTAAATGTTCGGTAGAAAAATATTGTGGTTTAATTAACCACTTATATAATTCATAGCGAAACAACAAAGTGGACTCTCTGTCCACAAATGACCATAGGTCAACGTTCCCGTTAACTTATGGTGATTCCTGAAAACAGCTGTTTCCCATTCATCATCAAAACCAAAGGCACACCTACCACCTTACCCTACTTTGTTAGGGAAGTACAACCTTGTGGGTCAATGAAAATGATTGTCAATGTATCTCACACTCTCTTCTTAATTTTCGGTCATCGAATTGAATGAATTAAAGAAGATCAATAACAAAAAATTAATAAAATTGTGTGGACGTAAGAATCAATATGTAAATATCACTTTCCTTCATGTATACAAAGAAGGAATAGAATTTTCTCTCATTAAAATATTTTAAGAAGATAATATAAGGTAGTTGATTTTGATTAAACAACTTGTAACTAAATACTATGTTCAATATTTTCATCAAAACAAAAAGAATTTGTTTCTCCACTACAAACTGATTAGATTAGTGTGTAGTGTAGAAACAATTTCTTGCTTTTTCTGTACATATATATTTGCATTGTATGTTTGTTTCTTGTTTTTTGTTGTATTTTTTGTATGCATTTTGAGGAAAGGCTCATAAATGAAATTCACTCATGCTATCGGTTTTTATTATTTGTTGTATTAAGAGTGTTCTTTAACAAGTGATGTAGCCTAGAGTTATAGCCCACCGGAGAAACAAATTTTCAGGATTGGATTTGGTTTCCAACTGCTAAACTTGAAAGAAAGATGATTGAACCTTCATTGCTTGGGCAGTGAGCAATGTTAGTAGATCAAATTTTTAAACCAAATAATGTGAATGTTGATGATTGAATTGTTACTTAAGTTTTGATTAACGTGATTAATTCTTATTGCCGACACATCATTTGGTTTACAAATTTGATCTACCTAGCATTACTCTTGGGCAGTAGAGGTTACCATGTTGAGTGGCATTTGAATTTGTTCCCTTTAGATCCTCACCCTAATCAGGAATTTAACAAGTCAAATGAAGGTCGTATTGGGAATGCTCTTCTAAGATGTAGTTCTGCTTAGAAGTGCTTTTATAGGAATCGATTTTGCTAGGACGCACCACTTTTCCTTCTTACTTGAGGAAGGAGCAAAGCCAACACACAAAAATGGGCTGGCCCGTCAAAAGCTCGGGGCTAATTTCCTTCTGGGGTAAAACAACGCATAGAAAAGGGTTCGGCTATCAAAAGATCGGTTTCTTCGCAATCAAAGTAAAAACATTTCTATTTTTATATTGCAAGAAGCATTTTTACTTGTCTGAAAACACTTTTAGTTTTTCTAAAAACAACATCAAACGTGCTAAAAGACTATTATACTTTACTACCAAGGATTATTCAGATGTATGTGCAAAACTATTTCCAAATTTCAACAAAATACAACAATAAAGAACCACATGATTCATGCTCTCCACCAACTATTTCCTTTTTTTTTTCAACAAAAGACAAACAAAATGAATGCCACTAGCAGCTCTGAAGTTCTT
The DNA here is from genome assembly GCF_963583255.1 of Pyrus communis. Lineage (NCBI taxonomy): Eukaryota > Viridiplantae > Streptophyta > Magnoliopsida > Rosales > Rosaceae > Pyrus > Pyrus communis. The sequence continues at coordinate 18,546,326 of NC_084810.1, read as the reverse complement.
GCTTGATGGTTTAGTTTGCTTTTTTGACTTAGCAGGCTAATTAATTATTGAAATATTAAGCCAACATATTCTCCACGTCTCTCTAACTCTACCTCCCTTTTATGTCAAATTATTCCACACGCCTCATTTTCTGAGTCTCTTTTTCTTCCTTCGGAAAACGGAAAGCATGAAAGCAAAGCACAACCGACAACACGTGGAGTTGGTTACAAATATAATTGATGATAAAATATGAATGGCTCATGCATGATGACAAAACTAATAGCCTAAATTTGATGAGAGAAGAGCAATTTGCATGATGCGGGTACAAATACATCGTTAATAATATCTTATGTTTATTAACATGAACACATAAGAAAAAAATTCTTATATTATTAAAACAGAATAGTACCGTGATTGTAACTTTGCTCCTCAGCCTAAGGGTATTAGCAGCAGTTTGCAGTTGTTGTTCCCCTCAAAGCCAATTCGCTTTCGTTTTGACAAAGTGTGTGCTACCTTATTCTTTTTGAGCTTTGAGCTTGGCTCCTCGCAAGAGAGATTGGACCAAAAAAATTCATATTTTGACTATTAACATTCTTCAATGTACTCGTGCAATACAAGTCATTCTCCATAATTAAAGAGAAAAAGACAACAAGATTTTAGAGGTTGCATGCCTGTCATTTAATTTGACTCCTTATTTGATAAGGAGTTTTGTTTGTTTTCATTTTTATTCAAACCACCAGGAATCATTCAAAGTCGCATGCTAAGGATGTAGGCTGTAGTAGTGGTGGGATTTTAAAACAAAAATCTTTGCACAACAAAAGAATTAAAAAAAAACTGATAGAAAAAGTTTGAAAACTTTGAGTTTTAACGATAAGGATAAAATAAAGGATAAAGTGAACAGTATCATGATTGACTTTTTAATGTAAAAATATGATTTTTTTGTTAAAAAGAATATTACTAGGAGTTTTTCGTTAAAGTTCTATAATAAACCCTAAAAGAAATCTGGAACATCGTCATGCTGAGTTGCATTTTTGAATTATTAATCTTTTGTTACTAATTTTGCATGGCGTGGCCCGTCAATCAGCCACAATTTCTAAAACAAGAAAGATAAAGCATGACAAAGGAGTTGAAGAAGAAGACAAGGACATATATAATATACATTATTAATTTTTTTATATGAACCATGTGCGAGAGATGTTCAAATTCGAGATCTCGAAAGTAGGCGAATTTGAACACACATGATGTTAGGCATGTATTTTATTTTATTTTTGTCGAACGTACCACAATGATGTAGAACTAGGGATGATTTTCGGTTTCAGAAAAACATGTTTCCCATTCTTTAAAAAAAAAAGGTTTTGAAAATGAAGAATATCATTTTCAATTTCGGAATTGAAATTTCAAAATTTTATAAACTCAAGACGATAATTTTAAGAATTGGACTAATTTTGGAATTTCAAAATTATGGGTGTTGCATGGCTTTGATCTATACCAAAATCAAGAGTATCCTATCTTCATGGCTCCCTCTGGTCTCTATATAATATATGTTTTATGGTGCTTATTTTTGTATGTAATATATTAAGAGATTTGTAATTGAGAAAATAGAATCATTTTAACAACGCATGAAGCATCTCCTATAATCAATAATCTATAAGTACATAATTGAGTATATGTAATAGAGTTAGGCAAGTTTTTTGTTTTACGAAGTGATTCAGAATATTCAAATAATTCCAGTTGCTATCTAATTCTTGTCTTTTTTGTTTTTTTCAAATATTTTGAAATTTCGGTTTTGGATTTAAATCAGATAGAATAGTTTGAAACTTTTTCAGCTCATGTGAAATCTCATTCCTGGATTTCACTGTTATAATCTACGTGTTTGTATTATTAAGCTTTTATATTAATTTATTTAAATTTAGATTTTAATTAAACTAGTTACTAAGTTTGAAGTTTGGAAATTAATTATCTAAAATCCTTAGACCTTTCAAGGTCACAATTTATATTTTCGAATAGAGATTAATCTCACGAACACGTAGGCGTAAACCGTTCGTGAAACGGAGTTATAACGAAAGAGTTATTAATGTATAAAGTTAGTCACATTTTTGTAATTTGGTCCTCATTTAGAAGGCTCGAGCAAAGAGACGTGACACGTGTGTGTCTGGGATGAAATGAAAAGAAGAGAAAGGAGAAAGATGGATGGTTGTGATGGAAGGGAAGAAATAAAAAGGAGAGAAGGGATAGGGAAGGGACCGATCAGAAAAGGAAGAAAAGAGGGAAAGGAAGGGGTAGAGAAGGAGGGGAACCCACACCTTCCTTGACCCGGTTCCTCCTCGCCAACCAGACTCAGTTTCTTTGCCCTTCTCCAACGGTTTTTCATCGATTTTTCCAGCAAACCATGTCAACCACCTGGGAAACACTCCATGACCTTCCCTCTACCTATTCCACCCCAAAAATTGATGAAAATGGCTTTGTGAAAACTGCACCGATGGGTGTGGGGGTCCCTTGCCATCGATCGACCAATTTTGAAATGATTCCCCTTGATCACCACCACTTATAGCATCATCTTGAGCCCAAGAACAAAGCCCAAACAACTGTAGGGGCATCAAAGCACCGGAAGTGACGGATCAAAGCAATCCATTCTTAGGGTTTCCGGCAAGTTTGAGTTAAATTGGGGCTTTTCCTGGCCAAATTGGCCTCTGTCATAGGTATGAAACTTGCTCTACTCATTAAGATCTACAATTCTACAAAAATTTGATAATTTTTGGAGTTAGTTGAATTTTCCGGCGAGTCGGAGCGGCCGACCGCAGTGTGTGGCAGCGCGTGGGCCAAGGCACTCCCTGTATTTCCTAGACTAAATTTGATACTCCAATTCCATATGTGAAGTCTGATTGACGAAATCTCATTGTTTGAGCACAGTTTTAATAGAGACTGCCACTTGGACATTATATGAATTGACGATCCAACCGTTGAATCGGCACCAAACTTAAATACGTATTAGTACATAATAATTGAGGATATTAGGAACTAACAAATCAAGAATCTGACGTACGGATCTTCTCAAATTGGATTTCTAAGTTTGTAAAATAAATTGTTGACTGCCACTTAATCTTTGTAATTGGCGGATATCCGACCATCGGATCGTGATGATATTTTAGTATGTTGTTCCATGAGTATAATGTGGACCTTAGGAAGTCACAGATTCAGAATGTGATGTATGGATCTTCCGGATTAAATTGCTAGGGTATGGACCCCCACCGTTGACTGAGAGTTGACTTTTGGTCAACAGGTCTTGAACCATTTGACTTACAAAAACTAGTATTACTAAAGACTCAGTGAGGGTTTATGGGCTTGTCTCAGTGAGTGACTTTAATATATGTGATATGGTTATTACCCTGTTTTCTTATATTAGTATCCTTTGTGGATATGACTTGGATTTATAAATGTGTTTTCTGTTAAAAATGTGATTTTTATAATTGGTCATCGATCTATTTTTATTAAATGTGATTTCATTCATGGATTGGAAATATTTGTGGAAGGGTCATTTGAAGTGCATATTGAAATGTTTGTTAAACCGAGGGCTAGTAGATGATCCTTACCCTAGTGTCACAGGGTTAGGTAACACCGAGTCTGCACTATGTAACAGTGGTACATGGATGGTCCTACTTGGTTAATCCCTGATAAGGGACCATACTATTTATGGATCATGCTTGGTTAATCTACGATAGACGATCCTTATATCTTTGGTATGGCCATACACTACACACATACTTAGGGGTAATCATGCTTGGTTAATCTGCGATAGGTGATCACTGCCTAACAGTTTTGTAGGTGTGACTCTACTTGGTTAATCCGCGATGAGGGGTCATTACCTACTTGGTTATCTTGGTCCTGCTTGGTTAATCCGTGATAGGGGACCATATTTTCTATGGATCGTGTTTGGTTAATCCGTGATAGGCAATCCTTATGGCCATATATACTTAAGGGTGATCATACTTGGTTAATCCACAATAGATGATCACTGCCTAATAGATGCGTAGGAGTGACTCTGCTTGGTTAATCCTCTATAGGGGGTCACTGCCTACTTGGTTACTACAGGGGTGGTTCTGCTTGGTTAATTCGATATAAGGGCCACTTACTGTTTGGTTACGTATGTAGGCTTCGGCTGAACTGCGTCACTCTAGCCCTAGTTTTTAGTGTTTTCGTGAACTATAGTTTTGAGAACTTTGTGTTTTGACTTAGAAAAGTTGTTGGATGTCTTGGTGACTCATTCGGAGATTTCAAAGACTTGATATTGATTTCTTACTAATGATTTATATTCGAGGTTTATAAACGGTGATTGATGGTCTTTCTTTTTATTGATTATCACATACTTTTATTATTGTCACTCACCCGAGCTTTGCAGCTTATCCGAGTTCTGATTTGCCCAGTGCACCATTCCCATGATGTAGGCACTGATTATACATGTGATAGATTTGGGTAGATTACAAGAAACCGCTAGATATTTTGGATTCCGTTAAGTAGTCTGAAATCCTTGCTTTTGATCATTTCCTTAAGGTTAGTCTAGAACCCTAGATTTGAGTGAATGAGAATTACCCACAAAAGACCTTGTGAATATTCATTTGATTCACCATGTTTAATTACTTAAAATCCAAGTGGGGAATTATGTAGAGTTTCTTGATTAAATTCGTGAAATGACATGTTTTCGCATGGATTGATTAACGTAGTTAAATGCTAAGATCATTCATCTTTGAGTCATGAATTGATTAATTGACAGGATTGTGGAATGACATTGGATATGATTGTTATTATTATGATTATTTTAGTTGATCCATGTGGCTTAAGAATATTACTGTGCTTCGTTGGTTATTTGATATACATGTTGTGGATGGAGGTATCATGTTGAAAATAAAGTGAGTTATGAGATGATTGTTTGAGTGTAGTGAAGGATGAATTACGAATGACTTGATCCCTGTTCAGGGTACGTAGGCAGTCTAACAAGGTGGTTAAATGCAACCATAAAGTATACGAAAAATTACTATGCGATTCGAATCTTTAGTTATGTTTTGTCCATATCCAGGAGGCGGGGTATGTGAGATATACGGGTATTTGGTGACGTCATGTGTCGATCGTGGATGTAGGTCGGGATCAGAACGTGACAGCTCAAATTGATCGGAATTGGATATTCCTATCTAACTTACACTCGTAGTTAAAGAATCTCCAATGGAGTAGGGAAATGGGTAGTCAAACCCATTTTGATAAGCCACATAAGCATGAAAATAAAATAATAAAATTTTCTTACTTGATTTGCTCAACTCCATTAGGTGTATTTTTAATTACCACACTCAAGCGTTGTTAATGCTTGCATCCCTACTTATCGTCATTGGTTTAGCTTAATTTTTGAGGTTTATGTTTATGTATTATACATATCTCATTACTTGAACTTATCGAATGGTGATAAATAACATAATTAGCAAAAATAATTCATATTCTATTAGAGTGACATGCTTTTTTAATGAGGCAGTTGAGTAGATAATTTGTCATGTCAACAATTATAGTACAATTTTGCCTATTTCATTTGTCTACGCGGAAATTCTTTGAGAACTCTCAAAGATGAAAAGTAAAATCTGGTGTGGAAAAGGGAAATCTAATATGGTGCAGGTACACCAGTAAGTAGTAACCACATGTAGTGGGACCATCTGCATGCGTGGCAGAAGATACGTCGGATCAACGAAAACCACTGGGATTTTCTAACATGTAGGCACAAAATGAGAAGAAGAACCGTTAAGGCATACAATACAGATATACTTTCCGATGGACCCATTCCATGCCCATCACTCGGGCCGGGATCTTCTCCGAATCATCTTTGTGGGGATTCAGAGATCAATTAGTCATGTCTATTTATCGTACATCGTGCGATTAGTTTTTATTAGGTACTATTTATATTTAATTTTAAATTAAAATTTTAAAATAATTTCTAACCGTACGATATATGATGAACGAACTCGATTGATTGATCATCTATATCCCCACAAAGAGGATCTAGAGGGGATCCTATTTCCCATCACTCCTCCACCCACAAGAATTACATACTAATTCCAAAATATTGATTATACAAAGAAAATTAAAACAAAGAGGATTTTGTGTCATTTTTTAGTATTTATATAGTTTATTTTCTCCCAAAAATAATTATTGTCACTCAAATAATAGGATAACTTCGTCAACTAGTTCTTAGTTACTCGACCAAAGTAAAGGTTAGCTCTCTGAATTATAAATTTTGTTCCATTTTGAACTTCGAATTTTCAATTTCGTCTCTTAAATCTTTTTAGTTCTTATGATAAATTGTGGAATTCATATGCCTCTAAAAGTTGGTTATGTACTTAATACTTAATGGAATTATGAAAAATTGTGACATATCGTTAGTATAAAATAAGTTTAGCTCAAAACCAAATCGAATGTTCGTTGGGTTAAGTTAAGTGGAACAAGGTCTATAGTTCATGAGTGATTGCTAAAGTTTTCCTTTGAATATTTCTTTTATTTTTTCACATTCACATAACGTTTTTGTATATTAAATTCATCGAATATCTCCAATGAGCTCTTAACTAAAATTTAAGAAGGATTTAAAAAAAAAAAAAATCTAGATTTAGAAGCTTTTAGAAATTTTGCAATTCCAGGAGCATGATAGTATGATTGGAGATGAAATTTTCCTACTTCTCCCTATATTTTAGCTAAGAGCTCATTTAGGAGCCCATTAAAATGCTCTTAATAGTTTACTTACATGCTCCGAATTCATCTTTATTTACTAATAATTAGAAGCAATATATGCTTGCTAATAAATTACTCGAGATCATGCGTTTTAACACTTTCATGCAAACAGGTAGTTAATATGTTAATAAAATTACATACACCAAGTTTAGGTTATCGGATAAAAATTAATAGAGTAGCAAGATGCATGTTACTTATATACTAGCGAGTGTCGATTATATACGATGAAATATTCTCTTCTCGCACTGTTTAAACGGAAGTTTTACAAGAGAATGCAAGAGGTAGAAAAATATCTAGCCCGACCTATTGGCAATTGGAGTGAGTATTGAAAAAAGTTTCCAAAAAAAAAGAAAAGAAATTAATAAGTGGATTTCGTTCGTGCCCGACCTATTTACCAACCGAGAAAAAATTGTTATGGTGGCTTTGGCACCCTCCAAATTGTACTTTGCATGGAAAAGGCTGCGTCTTTTGACATTTTGATGAGTTTCTTGTACTTGTATGCTTTCCATTGGTTACAGCTGCTCATTGTACTTAATTGGCTTGTCCTAGAGAGAGGAATATTTATTTAAAATATATTTTGTGGATCACATGATGTAGCCGGTTGTTATCTTGCCTAATGAGTGTTGTGGTTGTGCTGCTACAATGGCTAGATATGGCTTTGGCGTTGAGGGATGTATTATCCGGTCTCATTTACCTACGATGATTTTATGTGGTCTCACTTTCGTGACGACTTTATGTGATTTCGCTTCTGCGATGACTTTATGTGACCTCACTATTCGGCAGTGATCTTTTGTAGTCAATAATACAAATCTGTTATATCTATCGCTTTGTGACAGATTAGTATGGGTGACTGTAAAGTTTTTGTACATGTGGTAGTTGTTTAGCTGGTTGAGGAAAATGGATCATCACCGAATCCCTTATACCAAATACACCTAATCAATCAATTCAGATTCTTAAAATTTGATCAAACAGCTACAAACAATGACCCTTTTAAAAATTATAATAACTTTAGCTGTTAATTCAAATTAGGTGATTAGGTGGATTTGAAGGAATGGATCTGAAGGAAGGAATCTAGAGAGGATTCCTTTTCCTGGTTGAGTAACGAGTTTCTTTTTACCATCATTTTCAAAACCCACTCAACGCCGCCATATTGACTGCTTGCCATGGTTGCCGAGTTTACCACGCGTAATTTGACCAAAGATTGCCATTCAGATTTGACCAACTGCAAAACGTTCACTTTATCCACATTTGACGATTATCTTGAGGAATGACAGAGAAACGTGGCTTTGTAACTTTGAGAAAAGTTCATGCGGCTCCTTGCTATGGATTACAAGAATATTATGGTCTTCAAAGTCGTAAAGAATTGGATCATGCTATACAAAAATATAGTTTTGCATTGATATGATTCATATGACATTTTACTGAAGTGACTAAAAATAATAATTTTTATGTATTTTGACGTAAGTTCGATCTATATTGATCCTCCTCATTCTTAATATTTAACAATTTAACTTACTAGCGTTATCGTTTGTCCAAATAAATAATGACACGATCAGGCATTGTTTCATTATTTTTAATACGTTTCGAGACATTATGGTTATGTTATGGATACCTTCTTAATCATTTGATGATGCAACATGTCACACTCCAGTTTGGGTATGCCTAAAGTATTATTGGATTTAACGAGTTATTCATGAAAGCTTGTGAATGTACAACAAGGATCTTGAAGCTGTTTGGGTTTTGTTTTGCTTGGAGGGCTCATATCTTGTTTTGTGCTAAACTTGTAATCGAGCCTTCTATTATGTATATTTGTTGTGTTGGTAATGAAATTTACCTTCGAAAAAAATTACTGTACTTCAAAGTAAAATATGATTGTATAAAAAAATATATAGCAAAGACTCTTGACAAAGTTTGCTATTCACATGGAAAACAAAGAAAACATTTCTGCGACGTTGTCATCAATCATCTGAACTTACATGGATTTAATCAGCATATGGTGGAATTATATATTTATACTCACATGGGCAAGGCACATCTCAATTTACCGGTTCTTTAATGGATTGTTTAAGATTGGTTAATGAAGGTAAACAGGTACCAATTCGACCAACTTAAAATCATAAGGTCCAAAGTAACCGATAGGATAAAACATATGTACGATTTTGACATTTAAGTCTTTTTATATTCAGAGTAAAATCTACCCCAACCTTTGTCCTCAGCTCAGCTATATATGACCTACTTCAACCCTCTTTCACGCTCTCCTCGCTCTCCTCATCTCTTTCTCTCCCTCCCGGACTCCGGCAATATGCCGACGGAAAATTTCCGGCCAAACTCGCCGGCGACCTGACTGTTGAGATCCGAAATCGATTCTTCTCACTTTCCAGGTACGCAAACATTTCGTTTATTTTCGTCTTTATTCCTTGAAGCTGTTGTTTTTCTCAGCTCTTTTGGGCGAGATCCGAACCACTACCGATTCGGATCGGACCTTAGCTCTGTGCATAGTTTTATTGATTTTGTTTGCTTGCTGTTGATGATGTGTGTTTTTTCTTTCGTAAAATTTGTGTCTTTGGTATTGAATTTGTGCTTGATTTTGTGAATATGCAGATTTTTGTGTTTGGATTGACGGAAATCATCCGAGAAAAAGTTGTTGGAATTCTCGATCGTTTGGTGAAATAAGCAGATTTCTGAACCATTTTGTTTGCAATATTTGTTTGTACTGTGAATCCGATTGGGGATGGCTTTGAGATTGTTCGAATTTCGTTTTCGATATAGAAATTAAGAATGGAGTTTGCCTTGGAATGTTGACTTTTCTTTGATTGATAGGAAGGACTAAATCAACGGAAATCAATTGCCTGCAAAGAAAGGATTTGTTTTTTGGGTATCGGGGGTTGATTGATTCGAGATTTGTGTAGTAGGGATTTTTTTGGAACCTGTATAAAGATTGTTTTTTGTTTGGGAGTTTTGATTGGGATATACTGAAGTTTTGTTAACATGAGAAACATGCCTTCCCCGGTGGCTCAGTATGGGAAAGAAGAAAAAGATGAGAGAGCAAATGTTATTTCGAATTTGAAGGGGAGAATGAGTGATGGTCGTCGTAGGTGTGGATCAAGTGATTCGCTTGTCCCTGGTCTTGTTGACGATGTAGTTTTGAATTGCCTTGCTTGGGCTTCTAGATCGGATTATGCTTCGCTGTCATGTATTAATACAAGGTTTTATAAGTTAATTAAAAGTGGGTATTTGTATGGGTTGAGGGAGCAGTTGGGAATTGTGGAGCATTGGGTGTATCTGGTGTGTGATTTAAGAGGGTGGGAGGCATTTGATCCAGTGAGAAAGAAATGGATGACATTGCCTAAGATGCCTTGTGATGAGTGTTTCAATCATGCGGATAAGGAGTCTTTAGCTGTAGGAAGTCAGTTGTTGGTTTTTGGCCGCGAACTGTTGGATTTTGCTCTTTGGAAGTATAGTGCAATACATCGTAGCTGGATAAAATGTCAGGGAATGAACCAGCCCCGCTGTTTGTTTGGGTCTGGTAGCCTTGGTTCAATTGCTATTGTTGCGGGTGGGAGTGATAGGAATGGAAATGTTTTGAAATCAGCAGAGATATATGATTCCGTATCGGGTAGGTGGGAGATGCTACCCAACATGCACACACCACGTAGATTGTGTACTGGTTTTTTCTGGGATGGCAAATTCTACGTTATGGGTGGAATGTCAAGTCCTAATGATTCACTGACTTGTGGGGAGGAATATGATCTTGAGACGGGGAAATGGAGGAAAATTGAGGGTATGTATCCATCTGTCAATATAGCTGCACAGGCTCCTCCTCTTTGTGCAGTTGTTGATAACCAATTGTATGCAGTTGAGTATTTAACCAACATGGTGAAGAAGTATGACAAGGGGAAGAACACCTGGGATGTTTTAGGAAGACTTCCAGTGAGGGCTGACTCTTCAAATGGCTGGGGCCTGGCGTTCAAGGCTTGTGGAAAGGAACTTCTTGTCGTGGGTGGGCAACGAGGTCCCGAAGGTGAAGGTATTGTTCTGAACTCATGGTCTCCGAAGTCAGGGATCAAGAATGGCACTTTGGATTGGAAAGTTATCGGTGTGAAAGAGCATGTTGGGGTGTTTGTGTACAACTGTGCAGTTATGGGTTGTTGAAGATTCTTTTTAGATTAACACAAAAGAATGTTACTGGTTTCTGCGATCTGACGTGGCCCTTCCCAGATGGTTCCTTGTGCATGTATCTGATTGACTAGGATTAATTGTTGCTGAGATAGCATTTCCCTGGCTCAGAATTTGGTTCTCTTAACATGCCTGCATCTGGAGATGTTTCATACTTCCATGATCCTGCATAAGATTTGCTCCAAAAAGATCGAAGTAGGGACACATGGGTAGTATGCTGCTTCCTATTTATTTTTCAAGTTGTGTTTCTCGTCTACAGCTTAATTGTTTATTTTAATAAATTGAAAGCGTTATTGTCTAATGATTTGTTTTTATAAATTCGATGCTTGATAGTTGATAATGTTCTTTTTGTCACAATTTACAGTTTTCTCGACCAAGATAATGAAATGTTACCTATCAGCTTCTTGATTTTTTTTTTTTTTGGGTCGAAATCTATCAGCTTCTTGTTTAGCCTTACTGTATGTGCTTCAGAAATGTGTCAATACATATTCAGTTTTGTTTAGAGGGTAATATTCCCTTGCTAGCAGATATCTAGTAAAAAAATTATGCTCCTAAATGAGAATCTGCTTCAGCAGTATTCCAGATTGATAGTTTGGGAACATAATATGTCAAACTTCATGGCAGAAGCATATCACCGTTTGTTTGAACATGCACAGGCACAGGCACACGCACACACGTCTGTTACTTATAGTTTCTATCTAGATATTCTCTGGGCAATTTTCTGTGTAGATTTAGATCCTAGTATTTATTCTAGAAGCCTACAATGTGAGATACATGTCGCCATGAACCTAAACTAAGGATGATTTCCATACATTTAATTTAAATTCGTTAGCCATTTCTGTACTTGGGAACTTAGTTTTTTCTTCAATTTGTTAAATTTTGATGTGTGCTTGATATTTTTACTAGCTTGTAGGTTGAGGTATTCTACATTGTGGTCAAGATGTATTTTTGTCTAGGTACTGAGATGTGATTTTTGCATTTAGAGCATATATTTCTTCAGTGAGACTTTCCTGGTTTAACGTATCTTCTTTGCCTGGATCAACATCTTATTTTCCATATTCATCTGGATTTTCAATCTTCAATGTTGCAAATAATGCAACATCTATTTTCCCAGTAAATAAAAAACCATTGCTAACTTGCCTTACGCTGACTTTTACATAATTTTTGTTCAATTTTTTGTTGTTACGCTATCTCAGTTTATCTATTTTCTTCAAGTTACTTTGACATCTGTTGTTTTCTTCCGTGCTTACTTACTTCGTATTTGCATTTCACCGATATGTCTGAACCCTTTTCTTCCTCTTTGAAAAGAAATGACAATCCAAAACTTTTTTGTTACTATGGTTGGCAGAGTAGTTGTGAAATCCCGTTCCTGGATTTCACTGTTTAAAATTACGTATTCCGTATTTCGTATTCTTAGTTGCGATGCTTTTATATTTATAGCATATTTGATCCCTACGTATCGTTCCACTTATCTTTATATATTTGGATAGTACTCGTCGATACGAATGCGTGGGTGCAAACGGATTGTAATTCGGAATTATAACGAAGATTTTATGAGGTTTTGAACGTCGAGGATATTTTGGTAAATTGATAATTAATTGAACGTGTGATATTTTTGTCTGATCATTGGATGAGTCCCACATGGGCCACCCCCACTTTTCTAGAACCCTCTCTCTCCTTCCTCTTCTTTCCCGTAACTCTTCACTCTTTCTAAGTCCCTAACTCTCTCTTTCGGCTCTCCCTTTTCTCCCAGTGAAACAAACCACCATCATCACCAAAAATTTTAGCTTGTTGAACACCAAAACCACCATTATCTGCATGTCTTCACCACCATAAACCTAGTTTTGAGTTTTGTTCCATTGAAAACGAATCCCAACCTCGAGTTCAAAGAACAAGGTTTTGGACCGAGACTTCTAGGCGTAATTCAGGCAATTTCCAGCCATCTTTTGAACTCAAAACAGGCATAAATCGATTCCTCACGTTGATTAGATAAATTTTCATGTTTGGATCGTGTGATTTGGTTGAAAAATGAGAAAGTTCTAACGAATTCGGCGAAACCGTGACCTTCTAGACCATTTTCCAGCCAAAACACGGTGAGTTAGCTGATGTGCAAGGTACCAATCTCTTTGTCTTGTCAAGAACTACGATTTTCATTTTTGAGTCACTTGATTTCGTTGAGCATTAACAAAGTTACGGACGTTTAAAGTTTGCCCAGAAATTCCGGCGAGTTACCAGTTTTTCCCGCGGACAGCCCTCTTTCAGGCCATTTTCCGGCCACCTCCGGCCACCATTTGGACTTCAACCTGATATAATCTTGTTCTACACTTCCCTAGCTTCGTTTTGGTACATTATGGGTCGAATTTGGATGAGATATGGAGTTCTAAAGATTACCCAGAAAATCTGCAAAATCTGTAGAATCCGGCAAAATTTCTTTAAAGTCCGCCACTTGAACATTATAGCAATTGACGATCCGACCGTTGGATAGTCACCAAACTTCGATACATTATAGTACGTATTATTTATGGACCTTAGGAACTTGCGAATCGAAAATATAGTGGTTGGATCTTATGGAGCAAGTGACGTAGGATCATGGACCCTACCTTTGAACGACGATTTGATTCTCATTAAATGTTGTTGTGGGAGGCATATGAGAGTTTTTGAGTATGTGAATTATTGAAGGAAATCTAAATGTGGACTTGTAATTTGTTTTAGGCGACGATAGTGCGTGATGTCTCAATTCTTGTGCTAGGGTGCGTTAGCGCGGACTCCAGGTGAGTGACTTTAATGTATGTGATATTGGTGATTACCCTGTTTTCATAATTGTTATCCTATGTGGATATGACTTGGTTTTCTAAATGTGTTTTCTATTGAATTGTTATTTTTAATACTTAGCCATCGATTTATGTTTATGAAATAAGATTTGATGTGTATATTTGAAATATGGTTTAAATTGTATGATTGGCATGTGTGATGAAATGTGAGGGCTAGTAGTGGACCGTTAACCCACTGCCATGGGGTTTGTTGCTTCAAAGCTTGTTTCATAACCCATTTCATTATTTCATTTCTCGCTTCGTTGATTCGTTCTAAATTTAGTATTTGTACCTTGTTTCACTTTGTTGAGCTTTTGTAAATTGAGTAACTTGTGCCTTGTCTCGTTTCTTTGAGCCGTTGTACATTATGGTTGTTGGCCTTCCGCTCGGTTCCGTTGAGTGATTCAGAACTAAGTTTCCGCTAGTGTTCCATTGAGTGGTCCGGTTCCCTGCTCCGTCTGGATTCCGTTGAGAGGTCCGGAATCGTATCCACTCGGATTCCGTTAAGAGGTCCAGAACCCTTTCTACTTCGTGATTCCGTTGAGTGGTTCGGAATCCCATTTGGTATTATCATTCTGTTGAGAGGTTCGGAACCAGATTAATTGCTTTGTTGATTCTTTGAATTGAGTTTGGATTAAGATAGCTTCAGAGATGTAGGCTTCGGCTGAACTGTGTCACTTTAGCCCTATGTTTCATTGTATTATATGAATTTATGGTTGTGAGCTTTTGTGACTTGTTTCAGACGAGCCGTTGGATGTCTGGGTGACTCCTTCAGGATTTTCAGTGACTTGATGATGATTTCATAAAATATGATTTTATATTCGACGTTTATAACCGTGATCGATTGATGGTTTTTAATATTATCACATACGTTGAATTATTGTCACTCACACGAGTTTTGCGGCTTATCCGGGTAGTTGTTTGCCTGGTGCACCATTCCCATGGTGTAGGAGCGATTGTGCAGGTTTTAGTAGATACGAGGAGCTTTGGGGTAGCAGACAGAGTTCAGAGAATTTGGAGTGTTAGGTGACCCCTGTACTTTTCCTTTAACAATGGTAACTATTGTTATTTTCAATTCAGTATTCCAGTTTGTATTTCCTGGCATCCCCCAACAGTCTACTGTAGCACGTCGATCCTGGACGTATGTCGAGATCGAGGCATGACATTAGTAGTTAAAAGTGAAAGATTGTGTTTGATATGTCTGAGACTTTGTTATATGCCATCATAGGAAAGGATGAATACTTGGTAGTTGAACAATTTATGAGACATGTAATGGTAAGTGATTCCTTAATTGTCTACCACCAAGCCATTTGGTCTAGCGGCACCTGTTTTCACTTTGTTATAGAAGGGCTAGAGTTTAAATCTCATGACGAGAGTTTGATTGAGCTTATCCAAGTTTATGCAAGAAAAATGATTGAGTGAGGGTGTCAAATGACTACATATTGTAGGAAAAGTTTGAAAATTAGTTATTTCTTGCCCCCATTGAAACCTTACCTACAATTTTCAAGAAATTTTTGAAAATTAGCCATTTCCCATTCTCAAAATTCATCCTTGACTGAACTGTCAAAATTTATCGAAGTCATCATTCACATATAAGTACTCCTCGTCACAAATTGAAGTTGTCGTCGAGACTCTTGCCAGGCGAGGAGTACAAAACGTCAGAGAAGGCATTTTCCAAATCTGCCGACATAAGAGAAGGCATTTTCCAAGTTCTGAAATTCCACTAGCATCATTAACTTAAAGTTGAATGGAACATGTAAATACATTACCAAAAATCACCTGTATTCCCGTTTGCATTAAATGTTAATAATTTTAGTGTTTCTTTGCAGAATCGTATTTATTCATTTTCTTTACTACTCTTAATAGTTTTGGATTTATCTGATTTTTTTTTTTTACAAAAATAACCTACGAATGATGAATTGAAAATAGATATTATCAGATTCTTGAAAAAAGTTACGGAGTGAGAATGTGTGTTGAAAAATAAAGTTCCCCAATCCTAACACAATGTAGAATCCCTAAACGGAAGAAAAGTGATATATGGATAAGATATAGTATTCCGTATCTTAAATTTATATGTGTTTGAATGAATAAATCTAAGATTAATAAGGATTAATGAATTTTAAAATAATGGAAATTGAAATGACTGTTGTAGGCATAATTTACTGAACAATTATATAGGTCAGAGAGAGAGGGAAGGTGCAATATAGAGAAAGAAGAGAGAGAGACGTAATTGAGGTATGTTTTATTCCACCCCATTGTACCTTTATTTATAGTAGTAGGATAGCTAAAATCCTTACCATTTTAGGATTACAACTCTTAATAGGTAATAAACTCCTAGTAGGAATATAAGACATATTCCTAGATCTACTAGAATTTACACAATCATATTCCTAATCTAATAAGACTGCAACACTCCCTTTTGAGTGTGTAAATACTCAAGTAAATGGCATATTAGGTCTTCAGTGATGAAGCAAGTACAGTTGATGAAGTCGTTGGCATAATGAGTGAATGCGAGTCTCAGATCAACGGAAGAATGCATAAAAAAAGTAAAACTCACAAAACCTCGCTATGGTAAAACCCAAGGTAGGAGAAAAACCCATAGACTAAGGAGAAAAGTGAGAAGTTGCATTAAGTCAAAACTATACGTCTTTTGGACACAAGTAGAAGAGCTTACAAGGGTATGATCAGCACGGGGTGAGTGCTTTGTTAAAACCTAGTTAGGTAGCAAAAACCCAGTGGGAAAAATGCTTCTAATTGTGGGGAAAAAGAGTACATTAAGATCAAGTGAGTATACTTCTGGATACTCCCCCCCTGAGTTTGACAAAACTTCCAAATGAGAACTACAAGCATTGCATATGATAGTTAGGCATACCAATTCCTCGGACAAGCTTCTGGAAGGTTGACTTCGACAGTGACGTTGTGTAGAGGTCTGCAAGGTTGTCTGGGATCTACTTGCATGACTTCAATCTCCTGATGATACGCTGATGTAGATGTAGACACAATATATCTTGGTGTTGACTTCATTGATGTTTCATGGCTTGGTCGGGTTGATACATGTAGCATAATCTTCATGGATCGTTGTGGGGACTCAACGATCCATGAAAACATAACAAGTACTTTGAATATGCTTAACAAGAACTCCTAACCATGTCTCACTTGTAGCGTAGTGAAGTAAGGTGAGTCTTGGAATGATTTGAAGATTTCGCAACTAAGGTCATATCGTGGACCTCAAAGATATTGCGATATCCCTAACGGTAAATACATAACCATTTAGGGATTTTGCCTTGTGCAGGTTTGATAAGTAACCAGTGTCAACATAACAAACAAGGCAAACATCATTCCAAGGATCAGGGGGGTTGGATCCGCTGAAGATGCGTTGGGATTTGATTTGCCCAAATTCGTAGTACCTTCAGGATAGGTCTTTAATACCAATTCAGTGGTTGTGTGTAGGTATGGTGCTGCATCTTTACAAATAGATCAACAGCGAAGGAGATGTCCTGTCTAAATACAATGAGCTAAGTACAATGAAGCGCAAAGTTGAACTTAGATATGGAATTTCATATTCCATAACCTCTTCAAGGATCTCATTTGCATATAACGTATGGACGATCATAGGTATACTCAAATGTGACACTTTCAGGGTGTAGTTTGACTAGTAGACCAAAATACCATTAGAACAAAGTTTCAACTTCAGGTTAAGGCATAAATGAGTTTTCCCAAGATCCTTCATCTCAAATTCCATCTTCATCTGCGAGGCAGTTTTCTCAAGCTCTTCTAGAGTCTTAGTGAGATTCGTGTCCACGACATAAACTGTAACTCTAGCAATTTGGAATAAGACTTCATAGTTTAACACGCAAGGGCATAATTCATCCCTGACTGATCAAATAATCACTTAGACGGGTATACCACATTTGTCGGATTGTAAGTGAACGCCTCAAACAAGTTAAAAAGGTGTTCCGTGGTTTGGAACTATTTGAACTAGTCCATGTAATTCTTCGGGAACTTACATGTAACTCTCCGTATCTATATCCCCATGGAGAAACACTAACCACATTTCATAATGCTGCTATTAATCACAGGATGTTTGAGAAAAACCTTGCGCCGTAAGGCGTGCTTTATATCACACTATTTCATTCATCTCATAACGCTTCCTTTCCCACTTGTAACATAACAGGGTTACATTGGGCAGTGTAGGAACGACAGGTCCAAAACACACTTTGGTAAGGAATTTGACCTGGATTATAATTTTAGTTGTCCAATCAGTTCTACGTTGTCACTTAATCAACAGAACACAGTTCGATATCGTTGCTTTTCATTTATGTCGGTAGCTACCATATAATGAAAACATCATTGATGGCAATCTCATTTCAATTCCATTTAGCTCATCCAAACTAGTATAAGGGACCAAGAACTTCAAGTCTCGGGAGTAATGCGGATTAATCTCATAAGATGAAAATGATTTGAGATAGCGATCGAGTTTAGATTCATTGTTGTGCCATGTCTTCCTCTCCTAAGGAAGTGAATCCTATGAACCGAGTGATCTGTCGTGCTCCAGGCCAAGACAGATTGACTGGCTATCCGTCGTTGTACTGGGCTGTTCAACAGGGGCGTCCAAACCATCCAACGGGGGTGGCACACCCTCCAGGGATGTTGACTCGACATTCGTTAAGTACGTCTATCCTTGCAGGCATGTTTGTAGCTGGTATATGATCTTGTCACTTTAGCTAGATCAAAAGAATGCATCTAGAGCAAAATTCTGAAAGCTAGAATTCATCACACTTGTTTATCACACTTGTGCGATACGAGGATAGAGATGAGACATAGTGGGCAACATCCATGCAAATTTGCGCCGTTCTTCAAGAACGTTGACATTCTTATCTTCCCCTAACGGCAGAAAAACTGTCTCATTAAAGTGATAACCGGCAAATGAGCGATAAAGAGATCACGTACAAAGGCTCTAAGAGAGCTAGTGTGAAGGCGAATCATAATCGACAAAGATTCACATCCTTCTTTGGGGACCCATGTTGGTACATTATGGTGGTGCAACTTGGCACATGGAATCTACACCCAAATGCGTAAATACGAAAATCGTCAGGTTCGTACCTAGTAACCAACTGTAACGTCAAATAGGTTGGGTGGTAATGGGCCTCAAGGCGGACTAACATAACTGCGTACAAGATTGCATAACCCTAGGCAGAAACTGAAAACTTGGTACGTTTACCAAAATCTGGGCATTCATTTAAATTGCGCTTTATGATTGCTAGGCGAGGCTATTTGGGGTGAACATGGGAATTCAATGTTCAATTGCAATACTTTATCGAAAACCGTCGATATAAACTCTCCGGCATTATCCAGTCTCCCAGATCTTAAAGGATAAGTATGGTGGTGAACCCCAGGAGGTTTAGCAGCCATGTGTGTGGACAAACATATGACCAGTTTGTTGATTCATCAACCAAAACCATAAGTATTTATATGGTCCACATATATTCCCTTGAATCCATTGTGAAAAAAGAGTCGTTTCATATCTTTGCGAGGAATGATATAGAAATCAAATTTCTCAACGAGTGGGCTTTGGCAAAGTGTGCTTTTAGGCACAAGATCCTTACTTCGGGTAAGGAGATGTGTCGTAGCATCATTGTTCAACCTAAGTGTCCCAAAAAAAATCATGCCAAAGCAAGTAAAATTACTCAATCACAAAGCTCTAGGCTAGCCATATGTGGCTTGTTCCCAGTTGGGAGACAACCCATTGGCCCCAAATCAAAGCTACATGCTCATGTTTGGATGTGGTGCAAAGATATTCCACTATATTTTCTTTAGTGGTTTCATTTATGATCATTGTTCTCTTGAATATCCTTAAAAACTCAACAACAAGGAGAATTTAAGGTCCCTTAAATGGTAATTCGGTACCGTTCATACAACGAGGAGCGTGCCAATGCTCTTAATCAGGTTGGATAAACTTGAAGTCGTTGTTAGAGATGTGATTTAGGTGTAAAGTTAGTGTGCGTAGTATCGCATTCATCCAGACAACTAACTTTCCCACATTCATACCCAATCACATGTTTAATTGAATCGGTCACATATATTAAGAAACATTATTCAATTAACTCATATTCGAGGACAATATCAATAAGATTATCCATAAGTAAAACATACACCAAACTTGAATCCAAGAACATAGAAAAATGTTCCCAAAGTAAATGGTTTACTAAGGGATTCGGCCAACAAAGCCATCCATGTCAAAATTCTACTCTTCCAATGATGTTTGATGGAGCACAATTAGTCTCACATATTGACTACAAGAACGGTACTCCTCAACGACATTGGTAGAACATAACCAATGATCTATTTCATCAAGATAGAAGTAAATTCTACAGGGTTGAGGTTTGGGAATATTATCCCTTATTCTTTGAAGTTTTAGGTCTTAGGTACCAAGGATCATGCTTTGGGCATGATCCCCGATTCTACCATATGTTGTAAAAAACAGACTCAAAATTGGATTGTGAGAGAGACAGACCCCGAATTGGATTCGGTATTCTCTAGCCGAACTAGGTCTATACCTTTCTCTCATGTTTGTGGTAGTAATCAGATTTGAGAATTAAGTAAAATCCTGCTTTCTACACTACTATTTCAGGGACAAGTTAGAAACAAGGAATGACGAGAAAATTATTCTCTAGTCAAAATTCGATCGAATTTATAAACTTCAAAATTGTACTCATTCATGGACGTAATCATGGTGTGCTTCAGGCAATGTCTTTCATGATTAGACGGTCCATATGAGCGAGCCAAAGAGTCATGAAATCCTCGTTCAGGAGCTACCTTCGTTGGTAATGCTTCGGGCATAAGGCTTTAAATGAAGATCATGGCGGAAGCTTATACATCTATTCCATGCCATTGTTGGCTACAATGGTTTCTCAGCTTTTTGATAGTTAAGTGGAGATTCACATCTTGTACCCCACATAAAATGGTTTCTAATAGAAAACGTCTAAATCAAGAAAATCAAACTTGTGACGGTTCGACAATCCATTGAATTGGAGGGAACAAGATTATGATTGGTGCTATGGGAAGGAATCATCCATAAACATCAAAGTTGGAACATTCGAATTCTAAGACATGGTTTTCATGAAAAAAAGTCGGGTTTTCATATGTGTATTGTTTTGTGAAAACTTTGGGTTTCAAAGGCACTAAATTTGAAACTACAGGTTCAATTTAGTTCATGAACGTTTAGTTCATAAAAGAGAGGTTCCTGCAAGAATACAGAATGCAATATGTTGATTTAAGTGTAGTGGATTTGAATTTCTTCAGGAACTCAAGTGTGAGAGTTTCATTACTATGAAAGTATGTCAACAGTTCAAAGTATAAAAATAAATTATTGAATCGTTAATGTCCAAAGTGATCTTTAGGTCAATAATTTTGGATTCATTATTAGATTAATGGACTGCATGTCACTTTTAATTAATTTAATAGATTGAGACCAAACAGGTTAATCGTAGAAGCAAAAATAATAATAACATTCAGGTTAAAATTATTTAAAATTATTTACACAATCATATTCCTAATCTAATAGGACTGCAACAATGATTAAATTTTATTTTAAAAACTTTGTGAACTTTCTTGTTTGCTTAATCTTCTAAAAGAAATTTCAAAGTGCGTAGAGAGTTATTAATATATAAAATGAGAGATAATAGTTAGGAAATGTGCTAGTAGTGGTGGTGAAGATGGTGGGGATGATGGTGGGTGTTGGCATCGGCAACAGTGTGGTAGACAGCGGTGTGTAGTGGTGGTGGTAGTCGTGATGGTGATGATGATGGTGGGTGGCGGTGGCAGCCACTCATGGTTGAGTTATTTTGTATTTTTTTTTTATGCTTTCACTTACGGAAATATGGAGGTGACAATTATTTACATAAAATTTAAACTTGGAAATTAGAGAAATGAAATTCCAAGTGTTATTGTATGTCGATTTCTAAATTTTGACTTTTGTCTAAATTCAAATTTATTTCTCGCATCCAAACTTTGTAATTTGCAAAGAACAAAAGCAGAAAGTTTTTCATTCCCAACCAAAAAAAGCAAACAAGTAAGTGACATTTTACAACAGTAGTGAATATGTGTTAAGCCATTGCATGACGGCGTAAGTTCAAATCCCGCTGGTAGCTAATCGAACATCTAATCTAACAAAAATAAACAAAAACAAACCAAAACAAAATAGTGCAATTTAATTTAGGATTGATCCAGATACACGGTGAGATGGCACTTGAAGCAAGAATAGAAGAAGAAGAAAGTTTACGCGTATCTTTTCTTTCCCAAGGTTGTCGCGGTGGACGTAGGACGTTGTCGCTAGTTGGGTCGGTGGACAGACAGACACCCCAAATATCCCATTTCCAGATTCATTCATTCAAAAATCTCAACCTCCTCTCTCCCCTCTCTCCCCTCTCTCCCTCTCTCTCTCTCTCTCTCTCTAGAATGCAAACAACACATCCACAAGAATTTCTCAAGGTGCGTTTTTCCTTTTCATTTCAATCTCATTTATCATTTTTCTTGTTGGATTTCGTCATAATTTAATTTTCTTAATTTGTTTTGTGAATTTGATCGTATGTGATTGATGGAAATGATTTTCTGATCTAAAAATTAATAAATTCCAACATTTTCAGTGCATCTTTTCTTCAGGTTTCTCATCTGCCAAACGAAAGATTCAAAATTTGAAGGTTTTTTTTTATTGTTCAATACAAAAAAAAGTGAAAACTGAAATTCCAAATATAGAGAAAATGGGAAATTTTGGAAGCACCACCTCCGGGGGTCGCCGGAGGCACCGCCCGCAACCCCAAATGTCTGGGGGCACTCATGTTTTTGCTGCTTCACCACCACCTCATGCATCTCAATATCCCAACGGACCAGACTCCAATCCACCCCAGTACCGTCAATACCCGTCTCTATATCCAAATGGATCAAACCTAAATCCGCCCCAGTTCTTCCAATACCCCGGATTCCACCCGCCGCCGCCTGTGCCGGGTCCGTATCCGCAGTCTTTTCACGGCACCGGGGTCTACATGGGCCCCACTCCCGCCAATTGGGTTCACGGGCAGTTCCCTTTCGGTGCACCCCCTCCTCCCCCTCAGGGTGCTCCCTTTGTGGAACATCAGAAGACGGTCACCATTAAGAATGACGTGAATATCAAGAAAGACTCTTTGAGGGTTGAGCCGGATGAGGAGAATCCTGGGAGGTTCGTTGTTGCTTTCACGTTTGATGCTGCTGCGCCCGGAAGGTAAATTTCTTGAGTTCATGGACACCTGTTTTATGAGAGTATTTTTTCGTAAGCTTTGATCATTGGAGCAGTGATGTTTGACTAAGGATTTGAAAAGATGTAGTTCGTTGATGACATTAGATTGGTTGAATTTGTTTCGAGCTGATTGTGCGGTTTATTGGTGATACTTAGTGGTTGTGTTAGGCAATATATACATGCCTCTTCATTGCGAGTTGCCATAGTCAAGTCAACTTTTTAAAAACATAGGTTTTTCCACTGGACCAAAGAAGGAAACATATTGCTTAGCTCAACCGTCAAGCTTATTACTTTGATACAATTGTCTAATGATAGAGGTTAAGGGCCTAAGGCAGATGAACTACTAAATGAAGTTATGAGGCTTGTGCCCTGGTGTAAAATGACATACAAATCTGTCGACGTTATTTGTGACAGACATGGAGACGATGAGAGTCTAATATTTCTTGATGGGAAATAATCAATTGTTTGTTTTGCGCTAAAAGAAATAAGAAATGAAACATAACCTCTGTATTTATGCGTCTAAAATTTCTTATTCAGTTGTTAAACCCCTTCATATGATGCTGTTAACCATTCCGTTGTTAAATACATTCATTTGATGGTTCTTCTATATGTGATCCTTTTACTTATTTATTTATTCCCCTTTTTGTGCCACAGCATGACAGTTATGTTTTTTGCTAAAGAAGATGTAGACTGTAAACTGATAGCAACAAAGGAAGGCTTGCTTAAATCTGTTACAGTGCCTTTTGAGAAGGGCCTTGGTCAAAAGTTTAGACAACCTTCCGGAACTGGGATTGACTTCTCGGTGTTTGAGGACATAGGGTTAACAAAAGAGGGTGACGTAGAAGTTTATCCTCTTGTGGTGAAGGCTGAATCCTTCCCCTTGAATGATGGTGAGCGGGAATCGGATGGAAATTCCGCTGGGAATTCTCAGATCACCCAGGCGGTGTTTGAAAAGAAGGAGAATGGGGAGTGCAAAGTGCGGGTGATGAAGCAGATACTGTGGGTGAATGGTATGAGGTACGAGCTGCAGGAGATCTTTGGTATTGGGAATTCAGTTGAAAATGATCAAAATGGAAATGATTCTGGCAAAGAATGTATAATTTGCTTGTCAGAACCTCGAGACACAACTGTCCTCCCATGCCGGCACATGGTACGTAGAGATTCTATTCTTTACCTCGTCTTCTATTTGTAGTTTGGATGAAGACACGTTTTATTGAAGTACTATTTTGTTTTTGCTTACAAGAGATATTGAATCTAAATTCTATCCTTGTAAACCTCCACACAATTCCACTCGAACTGCATAGTTTGTTGGAGACGTCCCTAACTTTCATAACTTTTGTGGCTGAAAAAATGCATCGTCCCCCTCCACCATCGCGCTTTCCTCCAGACATTCATTTAGCCCCACAAAACATTGTTTTCCCTCAGAGAAATATAAAGGAGTGTTGCGTATGGGCCAAAATCCACTTTGTATAACTCCCTTGCAGGATTTATCTTTATCCGATATTTACAGTATTTTGGTTGGTGTTTCATCTTGTGAGCTGCATACTAGCGTTGTAATCTGAGTATGAGTAAGGTTTGTCTTGATTTTTTCTTCTGGCTAATATTTTGTTTTTTGACTGCAGTGCATGTGCAGTGGTTGTGCCAAGGTTCTGAGGTTCCAGACAAACAGATGCCCCGTCTGTAGGCAACCAGTTGACCGGCTCTTGGAAATCAAGGTGAACAATTGAGCACATAGTTCAGGATAGCATGCTATCAACTACATATTGTAAACTCCATATAATCCTAAAGAAAACGATACAAGAAAAGATAAAACATGACCCGACTTTCTCACATACGATGAGTCCAACACAGATGTCAGAATCGTACGGATCTCATCACATGTGAGCGAGTTGAGAAAATAGTTGCGCTATACTTTTAAAAAGAATAAAATTGCCAATTATACTTGTATTCTATTTTCCTTTATTGAAACCCCTTGTTTTCCCTTTCATGAGGCGTGGGGCGGATGACTCCGGCGCCACGCTTCAGCTTCCTTGTATTTGAGGAAGACATGTAGAGTTGGCAAATTCCTCAGTGATCAGTGTTTAGTAGCGACACTGTCGTGTCTCAACAGAATGCATTTTATTTACTTTTAACTTTTGTTAACCATTGTTGTTTTTCCTACTGACGCCATTGTGGATGGTTCGGATCATTGTGAGCTCGACTAGAGTGCAAGTTTTTTCACCGGTGGGGTGGATATACGAAAACCCGGATTGAAGAGTACTGTTCATTTTAACGAAAAATTACATTTTTACACTAAAAAGTCAAACTTGATACTATTCACTTTTCCTTTTATTTTATCCTTATCGTTAAAACTCAAAGTTTTCAAGTCCTTTTTATTAGTTTTCCTTTTGATTATATATCTTCAAGCTAGTTGAGATTCTTCAGTTTGTACTTTGTGTGATGGCAATGTTCAAGCTAGTTGAGATTCTTCAGAAAACAAGGGTATTATATATCTTTTATGATATCAAATTGAAATTCCATCTCATCTCACTTTCTTTGATGCGTTCAAATTTCGTTGAGGACAATGGTTGTTGGACGACTTTATGTTTTCAAATCTCAATGATGATGCGAGATGGAGTCTGCTTAACCCTATCTTCTCCCTCCACTTTGTGTGTGAACAGGGAGAAAGAATGTGGGTGGGGTGAAGAAATTTTTCATTGTGCCTGGAACACAGATGGGTACATTATGTGTCATTATATAAGTGGATGAAAGTTTTATTCTTTAGGTTATTAATTTTTTAACATAAACATCTCAGCAATTGTATAGTATATCACCTCGTATTCCGAGTACACTAAAAAATCTCTTGTGGGAGTGAGGTTTTTTATTTTATTTTATTTTATGCTAGATATATCTTAACATTACCTTTAAATGAGACTTTAATAAAAACAATAAAATTTGGATTTGTGAAATTATATTATTGGTTTTTTTTTTTTGTAATAGAAGACTAAATAATATTTTTACCATCTTTTAGTTGACAAAGAGAGTTTTATTAATAGGAAGTTTAGATTTGTGTAAATAGTATTCTTTTTTTTAAATATTAAAAAAAATAAATATTCAATTTGAAGGGTAATCTCTGTAATACTTAGACACTCTCAAATTTGTAATCCACCCGTATAGCAATTACATGAAATAAAATAGCAACGAAGTACGCAGGTAAAACATTTTTTTTTTTTGAAGAGAAATAATATATTTAAAAAAAATATTGGATATAGTTGTACGTAACTTAGTTATCACATAAAAAATTATTGAAATGTCATATAAACTTATACGCCTCTTTCAATTTTATATAAACTAAAAATTTTAAGCGATTTATCATACCAACTTTCTGAATCATTAAGTTGTCATCTTATGCTGACTCCGTTGGTTTTCCATTCAAAATAAGTCATGTGCTTTACACATAACTTCCATTGAAGATTTTTTTTCAAACATTTTAATATGAATATATCATCTAACTTTAAGTGACTATATTTTGAGCATTCACTTAGAAATACAAAAGTGAGTGTATGTTATTCCCTTTTTCTTAACGTCAAACCCTTAAATCATAATATCCGAGATCAATTATTTATTTATTTTTTATTTTGAAAAAAATCTAGAATTATTTTTGTCGAAGATAACTTAATAGAAAGAAAGTGAAGTATTGAAATGATCGAAATAACACTTAACAAAATTCATATGCAACTTATTCTTAAACTTATGAGATGATAAATTAATAATTTTGAAAAATTAATATGACAAATCGCTTTGAAATTTAGTTAACTGGTCAAATTTAAAAAGATGTGCGTTTATTTAACATTTCAAAAATTTTCCCAAATTACATAAATATAGTTACAAAGTGCAAACCTAAGTACAAGGAACCACTTGACCTCCAAGTTTAGCAGACAAC
This sequence comes from Pyrus communis, assembly GCF_963583255.1. NCBI lineage: Eukaryota > Viridiplantae > Streptophyta > Magnoliopsida > Rosales > Rosaceae > Pyrus > Pyrus communis. The sequence goes on along the minus strand of NC_084810.1, from coordinate 18,519,412 downwards.
TCCATTACTTTCGCACTCCAAGTTAGCAGACAACTCCATTACTTTCGCAATGTCTTCAACTCCAACTCCAACTGCCGAACCGTCCGCAACTGAACTCCTAAACCCACCATCCCCACTCAACGGGCACGGTTCAACCGATCAACCCCAACCGCCACAGGACCCAGCAACCCAACCGCCCGACGACGTCGTATCCGGCGACAAACGCAAGCGAGAGGTTAACGACGACGTCCAAAACCCTTCCGCCGCGCCCCCTCTATGGAAGACCAGCCTCTGCTCCTTTTTCAGGCGCGAGGCCAAAACCTGCGGCCACGGAAGCGAGTGCCGCTACGCACACGGCGAGGCGGAGCTCCGTCCCCGACCCGACAACACGTGGGACCCGACATCCGAGCGCGCCAAGAAGCAGAAGTTGGAGGAGGAGATTGAGGAGTGCGTGGCTTTGGACAATGTGATGATGACGGAGGCCATCGATGAAGACGGAGACGGCGGCGATGCTGGGGGTTTGGATCCCGAGCTGAGCAAGTGCCTGGTGCATTTGCCGAGGAATTGGAAGTCCGAGAAACTGAAAGAATTTCTCAGTGAGAAGGCAAGTATTTTTCTTAGTGATTTTTATTTTTCGGGTTTCGAATTTCGAAGTTTGGGATTGTGATTTTTTGGTAGTGCATTGCAGGGAGTCGGATTTAAGTCGGCGAAGAAGAAGAAAGGCATGGCTTTAGGTTTTGTGAGTTTTGAGAATGCAGAGCAATTACAAAATGCTGTGAAGGTATCCCCTGACTTGCACAAACATATAATTTCAAACTTTATTGTGTTCAAATTGACATGTTCACTGTCACTTGAAAATCTCTATGTGGCAGGACCTGGAAGGAATATCGATTGGCAACAAAGTTATGAAGGTTGCGGATGTCATTCCCAGATCGTTCGAAAAGAGAACGAAATCGATAATGGCACCTCAAATCCCAGGTGTTGGATTAGATGGGGAGAATGTGGAAGACTCTATGACTGCAAATGGGGCTGAGGATGGTGATGGGCTTACTGGACGAAGTGCCCGGAAAGTCGTGACTCCCCTAGCTCATATGTCTTATGATGATCAGTTGGAGCATAAAAAGAGCTCTCTTATGCAGATTCTCAAAAGACTTGTCAGTGGTGCTTGTTTATATTATTTCTTTTAATATCGTAATTTTTGGTATTATAATTAGCATCTATATATTTGTTCACACGCACCGAAAAATGACTTATTTACTGGTGCAACTTTTATTTTGCAGACGAGGAACGCTCGTAAAGCTTGTCCTGATGGTATTCCACTTCCAGAATGGATACTCAAGTCTAGGGAGATAGGTAATCTTCATACATTACCTGTGAACTTATTGAAACTCATTTGATTGTTTTATTAATGTTTTAGAGATGATAGTGGGTCAAAGCGCTTGATTGCTCCAATTTTTCCATTGTGCTTGCAACAAAATTTGACTAGGGATTCACCCTTTGCATTTTGATGATTGTAGGTGGCCTTCCCTGCAGTTTAGAGGGTATACTAGCGTCCCCAGTTGTAAAAGGATATCGGAACAAGTGTGAATTTTCAGTTGGGTATTCTTTACAGGGAAAAATTACTGTGGGGTTTATGCTTGGAAACTTTAGGTAATTCACTGTCAATAGACTTTTCTGTTGTTTTTTTTTTTTTTTTTTTTTTTTTTTGTTCTTCGAATAGATTTTTCACTAAATTAAATATTTCCAGGGAGGGTGTTACAGCAGTTGAAGAACCCTTTGACTGCCCAAATGTTTCCAGAATTTCTTCCCAATATGCTTCAATATTTAAGGAATTTCTGCAACATTCAAGTTTACCAATTTGGAACAGATTTAAGAATATTGGATTCTGGCGCCAATTGACGGTAGGTGTTGTAAAATAGAGGCTATACTTGGAAAAAAAATTTGTATGACAAGTATCACTGTCTTTCGAAGTACCCAATGCTCATATACTGTTGATATGCACCTGATAAGTAATATTGTTCTCCCAATCACTGAATATTCTGTCTCGTGATTTTTCTTCTAAGGTTCGAGAAGGGAGGAAACCAGGCATTGCTACTGATTCTGAACATTGTGAGGCCAATATTATGGAGGTCATGCTTATTGTTCAGGTTAGTGTGTGCGAACCTGCATCAGGATTTACATGCGTCTTTTCTTTATTTTCCCCTATAAGCCTTCTTTTATAGTTCAAAAAAAAATTGAATGGTAAAACCATGTAACCGTAATTTTGATGTTTTCACCCTCTCTGTACATAGGTTTCCAGTAGCGGATTTGATGATGCACAAATAACCAGTGAATATGAGAGGTTGGCTCAAGCTTTTGCTGCAGGAGCTGCTGCTAGCTCTCCATCTTTGCCACTAATGTTTTTAGTTATTCAGGTACTAAATCCTTATTTTTTGATAACCAGGTACAAAATCCTTGTAGTCTAGGTTTGTTATAAACTTATCCCAGCTGAAAGTAGTAAGAATGTCATGGCTGAATTCGACTCGATGATGTCTTAGTCTCATGACAGACTGCTACCAAGAGAATATGTTGCTCCCCTTAATTGATGATAGAGCAATATTGTCTCTTCAGTTTTTACATGTGTTGTGCTCAGTATCATGGTTTACCCTTTTTTCAGGATCACCAAGGAATATCGAATGCAGCTCCAGCTGATGCTCCACTGCGCTCATTATCTATACCTAAAGCAGAAGGTGGTTCCGAAACGCAGTCCGCTGACAATGTTGTAGAACCAAAAATTCATGACTATATAAACAATCTTAAGTTCTGTATATCACCAACAGCCTTTTTCCAGGTTGGTCATCAGCTTGCTATATTGATCAGCTCATCTGAAAAGAGTTTTCCTCGCAATACTAATTAGTCCTGAATCCAACTCTACTGCAGGTTAATACCCCTGCTGCAGAGAAGCTTTACTCGCTTGCGGGGGATTGGGCTCAGTTGGGTCCTGATACCTTGCTATTTGATGTATGTTGTGGGACTGGAACAATTGGGCTGACTTTAGCACACCATGTTGGTATGGTAATATTCGAAATCCTGATTCTCATTTTTTTGTCATTTTCACGCTTTCGGAGCGGTTAGAGTATCTTATAAAGTTGAAAAACGTATGCCTATTATATTGGTGCTATGAACTTTTCAGTCCTCATCATTCATCATGAAACACAGAGAAGGAAACAGAAACCAGTTTTATTTCATAAATAAACTGATCAGTCCGTGCCCTTCTTTTAGAGTCGGTAAATGATAGAAAAATTATAACTCTGTCAGAATGTCAGGTTCCATATCATCTGCATATGAAAACAAAAACTTGTTATTTTTTATTTCCCCCCTATGGACTAAGACTGTTTTCCCTACGAATGTTTTCCAGGTTGTTGGCATTGAAATGAATGCTTCTGCGGTTTCAGATGCTCGTAGGAATTCTGAAATTAATGACATAAAGAACTGTAGATTTGTCTGTGCGAAGGTGAGAATTCGGGTTGTGATTTATATTAAGTTATCCATTGCGCCTTTCGATCCTGTGAAAAGTACAATACACCATTGAAAGAAAATTGGAGATAATAAATCCCTATACCATTTCTTATCTTCCAGTCAATTCATTATCCTTTTTTGTAGAATTTGTAGTTTCTTTGACTAAGGTAGCTGAAGGTAATAAAGTTTTTTTTTTTTTTTTTTTTTTTTTTTTAATGTTTATTTTGTATTATTGTCGTCTGTGAAACGACAGGCAGAGGATGTGATGCGGTCTTTGTTGGAAGAGTACACAATTGCACCTCAGAAACAAGACGATCATGTCACTGAAGGTAGTGATAAAGTTATAGTTACCGAGGGCGAGAAAGCAATCTCAGTGGACAATAAACCCAACCCTGAGGAGAGTTCAAGCCATGAGCTTGACACTGCATCTGAGGGTTTAGAAATTGACAAGCAGGAAGTGAGAAGCCAACCTCAAAGCAGTTGCACTTCTGAAAAGGGGAAAACTCCAGTCAAATGTTTCAGTAATGTTGTTGCTATTGTTGATCCTCCACGAAACGGACTTCACCCCACTGTGAGTAACACTCTGGTGCATTCCATATGATTCTCTGAGAATTGTGCACTCTTTTTGACACACGTTTTGCTCGACCAGCATGTGAATTTGATTGGAAAATTTTCAGTTTGGCCCATGCGAACCTTGAAAACTTTAACCTTTTTTAAAGTGTCAGCTTTGTTTGGGCTAGCTTGCTCACTTGAAATCTTTGATCAGAATATCAAAGACTGAAAGTATATGGAGGTAGCAAATTATTCCCTTCAAATGTTTTCCAGGTTTTTGGAGACCCTTCCACTGGTAGCCTACAAGCTGTTCCTTGTTCTTATCAAATACGCTTATCTTTTTATGAGTGCATCAAAAACTCTTATCCATTAACTGGTGTTAAATACTGCAGTTGTGGTCTTTTTTTTTTTTTCCCTCGACTCACAAAATAGGCTCACTTCTGGAAATGTTCGGAGTAATTGTCTTTCCATGGTTCTAAATAGTCTTTTTTAACTTCTTTTAAAATCTAGTAAACTGTTTATGCAAAAATTATGTTCTTTTTTGTTTATGTTTTCCGCTGAACAACATTTCCTAATTGGTTTTCTCTGATTGCGGACTGTGATATGATATTGGCTATTGACGTGAGCATCAACGATGTCTATATGTTTAGTAGCTTTTGTTGTATGTTTGTGACAAGATATTTCCCAAGACTGTTGAACCTGATGATTGGTCTGAAATATGTAGGTGATCAAAGCACTGAGGACTCATGCTGATCTACGGAAGCTTGTGTAAGTTCACATACTTTGCTGTGTTTTTTTTGCCTTCATTTATTTCAGTACCGGAAGCTGACTTTCTTTTCCTATTTGGTATAGCTACATTTCCTGCAATCCTGAAACGTTGGTGGCAAATGCAATCGAGCTTTGCACACCTTCTCCTGAGAAAATCGACAAGAACAAGAACAATAGAGCATGGAGAAACATGGGCAGTGCTGGCCTAGCACGGCACAGAACCAAGTCTATGCCTGCTTCAGAGCCTTTCCGTCCTGTAAAAGCAATGGCTGTTGACATTTTCCCACATACCGTACACTGTGAATTAGTAATGCTCCTTGAGAGGTAGGCATGCAGCTGATCACACCAATCTGAATGGTTCAACAAATAATTTATTTCGTTTACTAACAAAATTTTGACAGAATTTTACAGTTAGTTTTCAATTAGCATCTACCAGTTTTGTAGCGTTGAAGTATTTGAATGCTCGACAGACTTTCGTTTTTCACGAGTGCATATTTTCATTTGTTGAATTAGTGTTACCTATGCACATTGATCCAACGACCAACTGCTCTTTTACGGTGAGAGGAGCTGGGAGGTGGTGTCCCAAAAGTGTTTTACATGTCCAAACTTCAATGGCCTAGCCTTATGAGATGTGCCATCCTTTAAAAACGATGTTCCAGTGGAGTCCTATTAGGAAAGAAATCCAAGAGGAAAGAAATCTCACACTTTTGATAACAAACGATGTGACTGGATGGTTAATTCAACAACATAATATTTGGCTTGGGCTGTTTAAACTACAACCTTTATTTTTCTCATTTAATGAAGGAGTGAAATCATTTAAATATACAAACGTCATATTCAAAATTATTCATCATCTTTATCAGCGTTTAAAGGGCATGCATAGGAAAATTTATTCATTTTGTAGATTGTTTAACAATTCATGTATTGAAGAAAACGATGGGTTATGATAACAAATAACATCTTCGTGATGAACAGTTAATTTGTTTGATTTATATGGATGACTAAATATTCTTCAAATCGAATGAATGTTTTTAAGGATGGTCTTTAGATGATCATAGAGTTCCGATTATGATATTTGAATACTGCTTTTCCTCATGCTTCTTTTTCTCTCTTTTGCTTTCTCTTCTTTTAAATTCATTGGCCGCTGACAGCTAAGGATACCTCCCGCATAATTTGTACTGGAAAGGAGGAAAAAGCATAACAAATTTTTACTTTGGAGTTTGTATTAAATAACTATTAGTCATATTCAAACAGTATTTTAAATGAATCATACGTTGCTAGTCTTTTTAACTTTTCAATATAACATTTTAAATGAATCACACGTTGCTATTCATTTTAACTTTTCAATATAACTATGTGTGATTGACTTATTCTAATAATATTAACTCATCACAATAACATCTTGTTACATGAAAATCCTTCATATGATGGAGTCTTTCAATAATTTCAATTAGGTTTGGAACATTATTGTTTAATTGGAAGCTCCATTGGGTTTCACTTTTTCAATTTAAATCATTGTTTTATCTTGTTTAGCAGCCATTTCGGACTTTAAGCAGGCACGTGGCACTTGGTAGGCTTGTTTCTTCCCACATATGATGATCTCTAATTTATGATTTGTGATAATATTTGTGGTGACAACAACAACTAGCACCACCACCGTGAGAAAGGCGAAAATATGATTGATTTGGATTATACTACGCACTAGGTTACCCATAACTTTATCAAAGCCTCTCTCTCTCTTTTTCCTCAATCAAGTTTACCGTCTAACACAAAAGAAAGATTCGGTTGTAACCGAGATTATTTCATTTTGTTCTTAAAATACTCATCACTTAACTGAGCACTAGGTTACCCATAACTTTATCAAAGCCTCTCTCTCTCTTTTTCCTCAATCAAGTTTACCGTCTAACACAAGAGAAAGATTCGATTGTAACCGAGATTATTTCATTTTGTTCTTAAAATACTCATCATTTAACTGACTACATGAATTGTATTAGATTATAATTATCATAAAACACTGCCTCAAGCTCGTCTCTAATAAATAATAATCAATAAGAATGCAAACATTTGAACTCTATTATGTCTATATAGCGTAATAGTAATATTTAGATTAAATGTCTTAATCATGTTAGGGAAGCAACAGAGACTGTTGACTCAAGTCTAAGTGCTTTTTTAACCAGCAAGGAAGATGGAACTTTGAAAAGCAGGGTCTCCCGCCCAAGAAACTGGAGCTTGAGAGGCCCTTTATAAAAGCACTGCAGGGAAAAGCGAAGTGCTGGGGTTTCTAATTAAGATTTTTGTAGACTTTGATTACGAATGCATTAACTACCTAAGAAAGTTATAAACAATTAATATGAGATAATGTTAAAAAGATTGGGAATAAAAACAAAACTGTGGCTTTTGTAAATTAGTAGGCTTAGTGCCCTCATCACTCACCGTGCTGATGTGATACTTTTATGATTCTGTAAGTCATCTTATTTACCATCACTGCCGCCAGGTGCACTATTATTACTCGGTGCAGCCATTTCTCCTCCCTTATGATTTCTTCCCACCAAGCAAATTACTATTCATTTGGTAAAAATAAGTTAAGTTTAACTTACAGGTTAGGAGAAATGTTTCTTTCTAGGCAATGTCATCTCGAGAAGATTAATTTTTCGGTTCTTATATTATTATTAATGTTACTAATTCACGTGTTATAATATAAATGGATATCAGAATTAATACACTAGAAACATAAACATAGTAAATCTTGTTATTTTGTAACATAATGCAATGATGAGAAAGAGATTTGCACATCAAAGTTTGGATATTAAACATTTATTTTAGTATAAACTCCTTCACAACGATAAATAATATGTAATTAAATGAATAAAATTAGGATAAAAGGCTACCAAGATCCATGTTTAAGGGTTAATCCCAAATTCAAACCCAATATTCCTATTGGATGCCTCTTTTACACACACTCAAATTGATTGGTTGAAGGTCAAATTTAAGATTTATGTCAATAAGCGTATATTCATTCATTTGTATGAAATGAAACCATGTTCTAAAATAGTAGCAACGACCATGTTATTTAAAGTAGCAAAATTGATATTCTGATAGGTCCAACCAAAATGCACCTCCACTTCAACGAGGATGGATGAATTCTGAACCCAACAACTTTAACAGACGCACCAAGTTCTTGTGACAAACTAAAATGAAACCAACCTCCTTTTAAGAAAAAGAACAAAGTCTTAGACTGTATTGGACCATTGGCATCTCTCTTTTAAAAGTGAGCAAAAATAACTTTAAAGTTAAAATTAGTTACTATTAACTCATTTTAATTTAACAATTATTCTCTGACGTGATACTGTGAACTGTTTTTATTTCACACCGAACAAAATTGATATCACGCCGGTCGCATTTTGCTTATTTGTTGTTCATATAACGTCTGTTTATTCACGCGACACTGATTTAGCGTACATGTAACAAAACATAACCAGCCGACCGAGTGCTATATAAAAAAAAAAAGAGGGTTAATGTCATAGTAGAAATCAAGCACCTTTGTGACCCTCTCACCGAGGCCCAAGGTTCCCCACCACATTTCCTCCTTTCAAGTATTCATTGAAAATCCTTCTCACATGTTTTTTGATAATTCCACATCTTATTTTTTATGATCTATTTCTTATACTTAAATTTCTTGATATTTTAAAGTTCCTCACCCAAATAGTATCGGAGTAATTAGGGGTGATTTTCGGATAGATCGGAGTGGTCAAAGAAAAAATTGTTAAAGCAAGCAGAGTACGTATGACAAGGGGGTGGAGTTAGCGTGTCAAAAAAGCCCCCCAAAAATTGACGGGAGTCCGCGCGCACAATGAATGTGACACTCACTGCTGAGGGAAGGAAAGAGTGGAGAGAGGCAGTGTAGGCAGAGTAGGCCACCCCCCTCCAACCCCCCACTACCTTTTGCCATAAATGTGCATTCAGCAGCATCTCCAAGTGTCCTTTCCTCTCCTTTCACCAATCCTACTTGCTTTTCCCTTCCTTCCCTTCCACTCACCCTCCCTCAGACCCCAAGAAACCTACATCTCCATAACTCAAAATTCCAATTTCTCTCTTTTTTTTCCTTTTAATCTCTTTATTTTTTTTCTCTTTTTTTGGGTTTATTTTTGAGATTGGGATGCATAGGCTTGTTGTTTGAAGGGTGTTCTGAATTGGGTTTTGTTTGGTTTGTGGGATTGTATGAGAGAGAGAGAGAGAGAGAGAGAATGGGAACTGAGGAAGAAAAGCATGATCATGGTCAAAGTTCATGCCAGGGGCAAGGAGAAGTTGACGTGCCACTTGACAAGGTACAAACTTTCTGCTTCTATTTACTATTTACAGTTTACAATTTCACTCACTTTGTAATTCTGCAATAGCCATTTTCCCTGTGTTTTGAGCTAATCATGAGCTAGTTTGTAAGTATGTTTACTCGTTTATTTACCTCAGATGATTAATTGATTGTTTGTTTCATGTCTTTTGCTTGGATCATCTGTTTTCCGATGCTCTTGTTCTCTGTTTGTTCACAAGCCAAAGAAAAAATAAACAGGAAGTTATTGGGATCAATTTGATTGTTAATTCTGTTATTCTTTTGGATTTCTACTACTGGGTTTGTGAATCATTACGGTGTCAAGAAATCGTCCGTTTCCCGGCATTTTCTTTGATTGGTATGACCAATTTGAAACAATATTATTGGTAGAGATCATGCACAAAACTGCAAAACTATATTTGTACTGTGAATGTCTAATCCAGTTGTCAAATATGTAAAGTTTGTCTACAAATCAACAGTTGTAACTTTAATTTTTCAGTGATGCAATAGCAGTTTTTTCTTTTAATTTTGATAAGAAAAGTTATTAAAGTTGTATGGGTGTACAATCTACTTACTGAAATGAACCGAAGACAGACCTGATGTGTTAGTTCCCTAAACATGATCATGTGCAATTAATTTCAAATCAACATCCTGTAAATAAACTGGATTAACATTTTGTACTCTGAAGAAAAAATTGCGGGTGTCTTGCCGAAATGAGTGTGGTGGAGATTTTAATGTCTCTCAATAATCTTAGCAACATCCAGTTTATGTTGTTTTCAGTACAAATGTGAGTGTTTGACTGCCACATGTGCGTGAATCTAAATCAAATGATAAAATTGTTTTATGTGTTTTCGATAATAGAGACTACGGTGAAATACCTAGCAGTTGTGCATTTAAACATACCCCTGTTGTATTACTACTAATCTCTAAGTTCAAACATTTTAAAGTTACAATGTATCGGATTTGAATTGTGAGATTGGCTGATATTAGAAATTCATAGTAGTGAAAGTTTTCTGGTATATGTTCAGTTATTAAACGAGCCACTTCACTGAACTACACTGCAGATTAGGCCCCACAAGTGATCCCCATGGCTTGCAAACCACGGGGATCCCTCTCATGCAGCTGCCTGCACACACACACACAGAGACAGAGAGATATATATGACTTACCTTTGAAACTGGAATCTTGGTATATAAATGATATAAGGAAATAGATTTAAATCTAGTTCAGAAAAAAATGATCAAGTACATCAGATATTACTGATTGTGATGGTGACCGTTATCTTTCATGGATCAAGCTGTTTTCTTTTTCCCTCATTAATTTCTGCCTACAAAAAGAATACTACATAAAAGACTTGGAAGACATTTTCGAGTAATGGATACAAAAATGTAGGTTCTAAACAAGCGTATGAGTTAATACAACACTTCTATCTGATACAGCTGGTTACTTCTGTCTTCGGAACTGCTATCTTGTATAATCAGATTAATTTATTGAAAAACTTGAAACAAGAAAAGATTGCTAAGCTGGCAACTAAAATAAATACTGTGTTGCGTTCTGCTCATATTTTACAACCTCTTCAATTCATTCTTTATCCTCGTTTGTTCAGGTTGAAGATTCAGTAGTAGTTGCTGAAGAAGCACCCCAAGTTCATCAATGGAAGCGACAAAATCTCCACCTGGAGATACCCACGAGACCATCCGAAGATTGTGTTCAGGATTTTGTTGCAATAAAGATGCCTCCAACACCGAGTCCCACTCCTAGGAAAGTAAATTTTCTCTTGACACCTGGTTCTGTAGATGGAAGAATGAGTGGATCGCCAGGGCCCTCTTCAGCTAAAGGCAAATCATCTATAAAATCTCTTTTACCAAAACTAAGCTTCAAGTATCGAAGTACTGCTGATGCGGAGAAGGCTTCCAACCTAGCTTCAGAAGGTTCTTCTACAGGAGTTCGGGAAAAAGCTTCCATCTCAAGGTCACTGTCTCTCACAAAATTATTCACACCGAAGATGAAGAGAACATCATCCCTACCTGTAACTCCAATGGCACTTGCACTCCGAGAATCTGCACACGGCGGAAGTGTTGGTGGCTCTCTGAATTCAATTGTAAGTTCTGGACATTATTGCTCAAGAATGTCTAATCTAACCTAGTTGATCAACCCACCACCACGTGGTTGTTAGCATTATGGATGTAGCTTCATTAGATGTGTTCAAGTTCTTGTTCAATTAATCACTAGTACATACATAGCATACATGTTAACTAGGCCATCAAACATGTGAAGAATATCTTAGAACTATAACCTCATCTAGTACCCTAGCATCTATTCCTTCCAATTCTATGAGTACCCCATTATCTTGCTGCTCAAATCTACTTGCTCTTAGGCCATCTCCAACCGAAGGAGGGCCAGAGGGCTCCTTTTAGCCCTATAGACCTCCAAGAAATTATATTTTACTAAACAGTGTCATGCCATATTTCATACCATCTCCAGCTGAGGGGGCCAAAGGGCCATAGGCCAAACATAGCCCTGTGACAAAAAACCATCTCCAACCGAGGGGGCCAAAGGGCCATAGGCCAAACATAATTTATTATTTCTATTTAAATACTACAACAACTTAAATTTAAAAACTACAACTTAAATTTAAAATTTTATTATTTATTATTATTTTTTTTTTTTAAATTTTGTTCCAAAAAAAAAAAAAATTCAAATCCAACGGCTACTGGCGTCAACATGACGTCGGTAGCCATTGGCATTTGAAATTTGGGCCAGCCTGGGGCTAGCTGGCTGGCTCATTTGGGCCAGCCGGTTGGCTTGATTTGGTGTTTTTGGCCCGGTAGGGCCCTCGAGCCCTTTGGCCTAGCCCTCGGTTGGAGACGGTTTTCGTGTCATTTCGGGCTATTTTTAACCCTATGGCCCTCTGGCCGGATTGGTTAGAGATGACCTAACGTCTTAGTCATGTCCATCTATAAACATGTGTATTACTATTACAAGGGCTTGTTTCCTTTTTATCTTACAGAGGAAAGAATCCAAAAGACAGATAGCTCGCTCACTTTCAGTCCCAGTCAACCATAAAGAAATGAACTTAAGGAGGATGGATTCATTTTTTCGTGTATTTCCTTCCACTCCTCGAGTCAAGGAAGGAGATGATGTATCAATTAGTTCCCCAACAGAAGATGCTGGTATCTTTCTTGTCTAGTTACGATTATGTTATAAACACTGACTGCTGATCAAGTTTTATATGATAACGTTTCTGACTTATAACTTTGTTGTATAAAAAATTTGCTTAGGCTATTATGTTAACTCTTACTCTATCTTATTGATCTCATGGTTCAGGGAAAGATGATGATAATGGTGAAGACATATCTGAGGAAGAGGCCGTCTGTAGAATTTGTCTTGTGGAACTGTGTGAAGGGGGTGAGACTCTCAAAATGGAATGCAGTTGCAAAGGTGAACTTGCTCTGGCTCACCAAGAATGTGCTATTAAATGGTTTAGCATCAAAGGTAACAAGACCTGTGATGTGTGTAAGCAAGAGGTTCAAAACCTGCCTGTCACTCTATTACGAATTCAAAGTGTTCGAGCTCGAAATGCTGGTGCAAGTTTATATGGGCAGGAAGATGCTAATGGGTACAGGCAAGTGTGTTTGCATTTATACAGTTTTCATTGTTCAATGCCTCACAAACAAACATGCTTGTATAATTATCTTGCATCCCATAAGCTCAATAAAAGAATCTCGCTGAAAAAAAATGATCCATAGAAAAACATTCATGCGCTAATGTTGTTCGTTCATATCTTTTCAGGGTTTGGCAGGAAGTGCCTGTGCTTGTCATTGTCAGCATGCTTGCCTACTTTTGCTTTCTTGAGCAGCTCCTGGTAAGATTGGAAATCAAAACTGCGGAGTTGTCAATTTATATTTCTGCCTCCTTCATAATATGCATGTTCACTGCAGGTGGAGAAGATGGGTACTGGAGCAATTGCCATCTCTCTTCCATTTTCATGTGTACTGGGTCTCCTCTCATCCATGACCTCATCAACCATGGGTAGGCTGACAATCGTCCTTTCTCCTTAAGTTGTGCAATCTTCGAGTGCTCATTTGTGGTGTGAAAAACACACGTTCTGAGTTTATAGGTTACAAGGAATTGTAACACGCATCGTCCTGAAGGAAACTACACGAGCAATCATTTAATATTAGAATATAAAGCCATGATATATTTTCGTGCAACCGTGGCAGTGAATTTTTATCATATTCTTTTAAGATCAAAATTCCGACTTATAGATTGTTGATTCACTACCCTAACTTTTGAATCTTCTGTGTTCAGTGCAAAGAAGATTTGTCTGGGTTTATGCATCGGTTCAGTTTGCTCTGGTGGTTCTATTTGCACATATATTTTACTCGTTGGTAAGAAGCTCTTTCTGCAGCAAGTTATCTTTTCTTTGTTTTTCTTAGGTTCATTCCGCACTTTTCTTGTAATCGAAGTGGAACCCAAACGACCTCCTATTTATAATTTGCTGCTCTCAGTGTGGCTTACAAACTTTTATGCACATTATAAATCAGATCAGAAATATCGATCAACTTTTTGCACCACTCTGAACACTAAGAAATGGCTTTGTGCTATTATTTGGACCTTCAATCCCTTCTGAACAACTAGTATCCCATATCCTGTGATGTACATTTATTTGAAGTCAATATGCTACACTTATTATCTATGATTTTCTTGTTGAAATAAATGTAGCATTCCAAGTCCTGTCATCTTATGCCAATGTTAAATACTTTTGCATTATGTTGTGGCTTCAGGTCCGCGTGCAAGCAGTTCTTTGTATTCTCCTCGCAACATTTGCTGGGTTGGGAGTTGCAATGAGTGGGAGTTCCATCATCGTCGAGTCCTTGAGATGGAGAAGAAGATGGCAAACTGCATCCGAGCAACGTCAGATGCCCTAATTGTCGACATGAGTCACATGACTAGAGCAGTTCCCAGGAACCATAAATTCACACAGAAGTCCAATCTTTATTGTAAGGTCATCAATGGCTGACATCACGTGTTTAAGCTTATAGCGGAGATATGAGTTTCGATAATTTTTGTAAATATCCTGGAATTTTGTATGCTTCCTATGTTTAATACAAGATTTGAGATTGTATAGCCTCAAGATAGCAGTGCTGGTACCAAGTAGTGAGTAATTAGACGTATTGTTGTTAGAGCAAATGAAGTATTAGTTTCTCGTCTGACCTCCTAGTTCAACTACGCGTTATCTAAACAATTTATAAAAGTTAGGGTTTTGTACTTCCCACATAGTTAATTTCTGCATGCAAATTCCATCAATACAATTATAATATACAGTTATTAAAAACATGTCAATGTTCTGTGCTGAGATCTCTATAATTTCAATTTGAAATTATTTAGTGTTACGTTTTCCTTTTAATTTGCACAAAAGGAAAAACTAAATGCTACCTTGCTAAGAACACAAAATCAATTTAATGGTGGCTCTTAAAAGTTTAAGCATTTTAATTCCCAGACTAAATACTTTAGCATCTACAATATTATGAAAACCCAAGACAATGATCTTGTGTTGTTTGAAGAATAAAAATTATTAATGGAATAACTATTTAAGTCATAATTTGTTGGTTTTGGGTTGAGCTAAGAAAAATATTGCTCAAAGACATGAATCAAGTGCATTAATTAATCTTTGAGTTGGCACCATGACCTAAAATGAGTTGAATGAACTGAATACTTGGTAACACCGCAGATCGAGTGTTTCTTATTTATTCAGTGGTGAATAAAAGTTACAGTTACACAGAGTTTAACTTTTATGATATCGAAGCTACACATATAAAGCATGCATGGTTCTTTAAACGAATTGTCTTCGACACTTGCCTTGGTTTGCATTCCCCCAAATCGTACCTAAATGATTGGGGCCACAAATAACATATCATCACGTAGAAATTTTATAATTGGACACGTTCAACTTTTTAATCTTTATTTGAAGACCATTTCTATACAAAATTATTTTCTCAAAGATCGTTTAGTCATTCATATGTATCACATAAATGGACAATTCATCATTAATATGTTACTTTGGTACCTACACCATTGATTTACTCGATACGTAAGACTAAGCGATCTCCCATTAGAATATTTTTTTTGTAAGGATGATCTTCAAATGAAAACTAGGAAATTACATTGTTCTGATTATGAAGTTTCTAGGGGGTGAAGATATGTTATTTGCAAGTAGGGAAATGAGCTCATCTTTATAATGGGGAAACGCAAGTATTATTCTTAATAAAATAAATGTTATAGTTATTATTATTATTATTTTTTTTGAACAAACAAATGTTACGTACGGTTATTTAGAGTTTAACTTTTTTTTTTTTTAATCGAAGTTACACTTATAATGCATGCATGGTTCTTCAAATTGACATTATTCATCACTTACCATGAAAGATAATGAAAAAAATGTTACAATTACACAGAGTTCAACTTGTCTGATGTTGAAGCAACACATACAAGGCATCCATTGTTCTTAAAACGGAGGTTCTTCGTCACTTACAATGAAAGTTAATGAAAAAAAGTCACAGTTACACTGATTCAACTCGTCTGATGTGGAAGCAACACGTACAAGGCATGCATGGTTCTTAAAACGGACTTTCTTCGCCATTTACCATGAAATTAACAAAATAAACATTATGGTTACATAGAGTCTAACTTTTCTGATGTCGAAGCTACACGTATAAGACATGCATCATTCTTCAAAGTTAAACGGACTTTCTTCGACACTTACCTTGATAATTCATGTGACCTTATCTCTCTTGTGCTTATCCATTCCAAGGTCTTGCTCTATATAAATCATCTTTCCCAACAGGATGCGAATCCACACTTCGTACTGCACTGTAAGCATAAGCAACATAGATGAGTTGGTGCTTAAAGCCTTTGTTAGAACTTGCGGTACTTATCCAAGCTCATAACAATTCTTGGAAATGGGTGGCATGGGAGGAAGAGGGAAAGTAGAGACGGATCCTAGAGCCTTCCGGCAGGTTTGCTGTCGGTGGCGTGGGAGGGTTGGTTTCCAATCTTCTCACCGCTAGTAATCCGCCTGAGCCTTGATTCTTTTGGACTCTGACCTCGACAGCTAACTGAAGACGAGGCGCGGTCCTTGGAGTCAGGACTCCAACCTTCACTCGTAAGAAGAGCCACATGGTAATGTGTCCGAGTTTATGCCGGAAGCAATTACCATGTGTACTAGTTTTTGCCAAAGATAAGTTTGTTGTTTTTGTTTTTACTTAATGACATGAAAGAGATTTAAACTCGGGACTTCTTTCGACAAAATGAAGACTCAAGTGGAACTGCAAGAAACGATCACGGGCTTAGTTCGGCAAAAAATTTCTTCAGCGTAATATGTTTGCTGAAATATGATATCATTGAAGGGAGTTTTCCTAGAAAATGTGACATGAGAAAAGGTGCTGTCCACCACCATGCATCCAGTAGTTTTCCTAGTGAAATAGATCTTTTCATTTGCAAATGTGTTGTAGGTCAAATGATTAAGAGAATTCATCTTTGCACGTAAGGGCTCCTGTTTGAACGATTGAATCCCCTTTTGTTTGTATGGCGTTAGAAGTTACAAATTCTTAGTGGGTTTGAATCTTGATAGCTTCAAGTCTCTAACTATAGCAGCCTGGCTTGCGGTTACGTCCCAGGTTGAGCAAATTGGCTCAGGCATAAAATCACGTAATTTTCTTTGATTTGAAATTATTTGGTTGGTCATATGTTATGAGAAATTCAATTCAGCTAATGATGCGTTCAGTGACTTGTGCGTGCGGATAAATTGTGAGACAATGTCTCCAAACTGATGTCAGATTCATATCTGATAGTGGGCTCTCTCCAAATTCGGCTGTTTCTGTGGGTCTATAAAGTCATGCATAAGATTCCTAAGCAGATAGAGGAACCCCATTTTGAATAAATTCTCAAGGGGTTGCAGAGCAAAAAGTGCTGATAACGTATTGTAGAAGGAAGTACTTTGAGAGTGAATGACAAAATTCTATTAGAGAATTGTTGTAATGTGTTACAATGTGAGGCATAATCACCTTTATATAGTGGTGTGGCTATCTGTTAAATTACTCAATAGGTAGAATTAGTTGGACTAATTAATTGAAAAATGAATAGCCTATTCATTTGAAGAATCAATGGCGTGACCGTTACAACAATTAATTGAGAAATGAATGACCTATGTTAACGCTCAAAACTTGTGGATCAAACTCAGATGGATGTGGGTTGACGCTCACATATCGTTTTGAGTTTCAAGCTAAAAACTCAGGAACCACTTTTATCGATTTTCAATATCAAAACTAAAGTAATAAGCAGATACCATTTTAGCTAAAAAGCTTATCGAATTTAAGGAAAATTATGAATAAAAAGGGTTTCAGTGTCTCACAACTTTATTTTATTAAACAAAACCATCTAATAAAAATAAGAATTAAAAAAAAAAGCGGTAGCATTTTCATTAATAAGTTGATATTTGGTGGCATCAATAATTAGAAAAATTCACCAATCATAAAGATCAAGGAAAACGTTTGGTTGGCTGGGGCTATAGGCTTTTATAAATATTGAACTCAATTCAACCTTTTAAATTTCGAAACACTTTTCGAGTTTTTGTGTATTTATTTTTGTTTAGTTGGACTATTTTTAAAAATTAAACTCAAGATCAATTTAAAAATATAGATAATTTGTTAAAAACCAAAAGTGAGATTTTGTTGAATTTTTTTAACTCAACAAAAATCTATCTCCAATTTCTTCCGATGTCTGAATTATCTCTCTCCTCGCCCTCTGTCTCTCCTATCCAATTTATGCCGCTCTTCTCTCTCTCCAATTGCTGCCCCTCTTCTCTCTCTCTCCCCTCCGACTTCGTGCTAGTAATTTAACCAAACAAGTTTTAAAATTTTGAGATTTCAATATATATATATATATATATATATATATATATATATATATTCTTAAGAGATATTCTTAAAAAATAGTTTTTTGATAGAATATCAAACGAACCCTAAATTTTTTATTTGAAAATGAATTAATTATCTTGATTAATTTCAAAACCAAATAGCCACAGGCTATGCATGTCTTGTATGTAAAATCGCCATCCATTTTAACAGTTGAATTAGTAACTACGACTTGATTTCACTTTAGGCAAAACTATAACCCTGTAAATGCTTCATATTAATTACCTGAGAAAGCACTTTTGTTTTTTTTTTTTCCTCTAAAAATTGTTATATATCTCCAGATGAATAACTTGTATTTTACATAAAAAAAGAATTGCTATTGTCATTCTAAAAATCTTATTTTACACTTCAAACTTTTTATAATTAGGAAAAAAAAAAACACTTATAAAGAGTGTAAAATGAGATTTTTTAAGTATTAATAACAAGTCCCATAAAAAAATGTATTATGTTTCTTCCAAAAGTGTAACAAAAAGAGCAAGAATAAAAATTGTATTCCATTACTTAATTGTCCAGGACTCTAATATGACTTTTACAATTCTATTACTATGTTTGGAACAAAAGAGTAAAACATCAAATCTTTACTTCTAATTTGTTTACCATGATAAACTACAAGGACAACGAGAAAATTTGTTGTATCAAGCACGCGCTCATTTTGTCTAGTTGCATTCAAGCTTTTATGTTCCTGAAGAACGTCTTGAGTTTAAATCTCATACACGACAGGTAGCAAAAATCTCAAAAAAATTCTTCTGTAGGTGCTCATCGCCATCACGAAAACAACACATACCCTATGCTCGGTCGTGGACGATGGCTGAAGTCATGATCCTTGAGGATCGCACAGATAGCTGCTCTTCATCACTTCAGAGGCCAAGCTATGTGCTGGTGAAGAATAGCAGCATCGACATCGCAGCCGTCCGAAAATTCTAGGATCCAGAGGTTGTGCGTCAGCATCTACTTTTACTTCTTCCTCCCATGCCACCCATTTCCAGAAATTGTTACGAACTTGGATAAACAGCACAAGTTCTAACAAAGGACTTAAGCACCACCAATCCATGGGTATAGGTTACATGAGAGCATTTTTGTTCACCGTAATAACTATGGTGTATGCTCACCATATACCTAATCAATTGACATGTGTCATTTCATTTAACTCTAGTTAATTTTCATATTAAATATTAATTTTTCAATTTTGAAAAGAAATTAACCAAGATTAATTGAAAGGACACGTGTCAATTAATAGATGTATTGTGAGCATACACCTTAGGTTACAGTGCAATAAGAAATGTGATTTCTCATATTGCTGGGAAAGATGATTTATAGAGTAGGGCCTTGGAATGGATAACCACAAGAGAGATATGGTCACACTAATTGTCAGGGTAAGTTTCAAGGAAAGTCCGTTTCAAGAACCTCATGTGTTTTACGTGTCACTTCGACATTAGAAAAATTAGATTCTGTATAACTGTAACGTTTATTTCACCAATAAATAAAAGATTCGATCTACCATGTTACTCAGAAATAGTATTCAACTCGTTGAGTTAACTCGACTCATTTAAGGAACAATCGGTGTAACTTGAGTATGGTTACGTAAGTTACTATTTTGCTCAGATTATAACACATGAATTTATTTCTTAATTAATATTTATTAGAAGTAAGACATATCAACCATATTGCCAATCATTATTATAACATGTTAATAATAAATTTATATCATAGGGTCAACTCAAATAGATTAATTATAAATTTAGATCTATATGCAAAGTTCTAAAAGAGGTTAGGCATTAGTCGGGTGGTAGGGTGGGGCCTAGTATCTAGGCAGCTAGGCGGGGCCTAGGCTGACTAAACGGATTTAAGTAAATTTATTGTATATTGTACAAATAAGTGTCTATTTATTCCTAAAAAAACACAATTATATTGGGATACATAAATTGCAAAATAAAATGACATATAGATTATAAAGTATTAGAACATATTAAAAACATGGGGAGCAAGCGTACAAAAGTGTTCATCAAAGTATTCACATTTTATTGACAAAAAGATGCAAAATGAAAACACAATTGTATTGGGATACATAAATTGCAAAATAAAATGACATATAGATTATAAAGTATTAGAACATATTAAAAACATGGGGAACAAGCGTACAAAAGTGTTCATCAAAGTATTCACATTTTATTGACAAAAAGATGCAAAATGAAAACACAATTGTATTGGGATACATAAATTGCAAAATAAAATGACATATAGATTATAAAGTATTAGAACATATTGAAAACATGGGGAGTAAGCATAGAGTAAGTGATCATCCAAGTATTCACACTTTATTGAAAGAAAAAAAAGTGAAATGAAAACACAATTGTATTGGGATACATAAATTGCAAAATAAAATAACATATAAATTATAAAGTATTAGAATATATTGAAAACATGGGGAACAAACATATAATAAGTGTTCATCCAAGTATTCACATTTTATTGACAAAAAAAATGCCAAATGAAATTCATTGATTTTCCGTCTAAGTGATAATCGCGACCTACATGGGTGCCTAAGGGGGTTAGGCGGATGTCAAAACGGGTTTAAGTACACTTTTTTAATTTTCAAACATCTAGGAACTAATTGGAGTGGTGACCAACCACCTAGCGTTCAGATCTTTTAGAACAGCGTCTATATGTCAAGCAAGACTTAAGTAATATTATTTTTAACGCAACTCAATATTCTTTTAATAGCGTGACAACTATCTAACAAGAGTTTTTTTTTTTTCTTCACATTTCGGCTTAGTTAAGTGGCTAGAACAATATGTTTCCCCTTTACACTTGAGCTCGAAACATTTTTTTTTTAGGTAATAAATATTTCATTAATCAAATAGAATGAGAAACATCGTCGATAAAAAATATAATTCCATAATTACAAACGCAACAAAAAGACAATACAAAACCTATTCCACATAACCACATCGAACCAAACAGAAAGATACACTCATGAGGACAAAACTTTGCATCAGTTTCTAATGAACTTGCAAAAGACGACGCTCCTTCGGCAAAGAAGCCTACTATGAGACATTAAGACGATGTCCTCATAGTTCTTTGCCGGGCAAACAGACAACAAAACAAAATAAACAAAAAAATGACAATACTAAATAAACTCTTCATAGGTTCGTTTCCTAAATAAGCTCACAAGGTCTAAAGTCTACGAGCGAGACCCAACTCCGTCAATACACACAAGGTAATTTACCATCACCTAAAGACTATGCAAGAGAACATGACTATGAATCCCTCAAACCACTGAAACGCCCCACAAGGGAAATACCACACCACCCATTGATGATCTTGCAATCGTCGCAAAAAACCTTACTATGAGTCACCTATAACAAATGTCAAGCTTCCCCCACAATCCTTGACAAGCACACAAACTACAAAATCACCACCTTAATTTTGAACAACAATTATTACTCTAAGATCTGAAGTTGAGCAGTAAGTTATAACCGCTGCAAAAGCTCTCCTCTTCGAAAGGAGAAGTGACCACAACCACAAACATAAACACTCTCCTAAAAAAAATGAGAGAACGACGCTACTAATAACCGGAAAAGAAATAGAAGGGATAAAAATGGAATGATGCCGACCCTAAGGCAAAACAAAGGGGCTGGCGACGATCGGTTTTTTCTTAAGGTTTCTTCTCCCCAACGGCTAAGGTTTTTCTCTAGGGAATATTAGAGCTAGAACCATCTTCTGTTTAGATTTGTTTGCTACAAACTATCGCTTACATCGAAAAAATTATCATAATATAAAGGCTTGTTTTTTGCAGTGTCACTTAACTCGATTTTAATTTTAAAACTCAAATTTCATCATTTAACGTTCTAAAATTTAATTTTTGTTTACCACTTTGAGAAAAAGACAAAAGAAATCGAACTTCTAAATTACCCTTATGTAAATGGTCATCGCATGTGGTGCAATATCGTAATAAATAAAATGTTGAATTTATCTATACGTCTTGAATTTAAAACACTCCATTTTTTAAATTATTGTAATAGTTTCGAATTCTCGTATTTATGATAATCATAATAAAATTTTTGAAAAAGAAAATGGGCATCCGGTGGACCGGTGCTCATCGTTGACGGAAGACACAGGACAAACGAGTGAGCAGAGTAGCGCAGAGGGATGAACATTCCAACAAGAATCGCAGCCAGACTTCCCCTACTCGCCTCTCCTTCGCTTCCCTCCTCCTCTTCCTCCGCTCTCCCCCTCCACAGCTTCTCCTCTGTATTCTCTCACCACCGTCAGTCAGTCAGTCTCTCTCTCACAGAGTAAGAAAACAAACGTATCAAACTTAGCTATTTCTTCTTCTTTTTCTCCAGGCTTGCGCAAATTGGGTAATTTAGAGCCAACAGTGAACACCAGTAGATTGAAACGCTGCGTTGCGAAGAAGATGGCTTGGAGTTTGGAGAAGAGCAACGCGGGCGTTGATACCCACTTGGGGGTGGTCCGGCCGGCCACTGAAGCTCACGCTGAAGAGGCCGTAGGAGCTCTCAGAGCCGGAAAAGTCATTGGCGTCCCCACCGATACGCTCTACGGCTTCGCATGTGATGCTTGGTATGGCAATCAACCCAATGCACTCCACCTGTTTGTTTAAATGCCTCAGTGTCTAAAGCCCTGTTTTTCTGTTTCCCGATATCGGTATAGTGAATTTATTTTTGTTATGATGATTTATAAGAAAGCTTATCTTTTTAATTTTGTGTTTTTTTTCTGAAATGGTGGAGAATTATTCAGCTCTTTGGAAGCGGTGAATCGGATATATGAGATTAAAGGACGTAAGCATACAAGTCCTCTTGCAATTTGTGTTGGGGATGTTTCGGACATTGATCGGTTTGCTGTCACAGACCATTTGCCCCATGGCTTGCTTGAGGTTCTCCTTCCAGGACCCGTTACTCTTGTACTAAGCCGAGGTAAGAACACAAAGTATAAGAGTTCTCTCTGATAGACACTACCATTTGATTGATGCTGGATATCAGTAGGGTTGCTTTCGTTTCGGCTTTTTCACTTACACATTCAGTGTTGAGTAAGAAAAGCTAGTTTGGGTATTTTGCAGGGGAGTCGAGCATTCTTGAGAAGTCTTTAAACCCAGGATTGCATAGTATAGGAGTTCGAGTACCTGACTGTAACTTCATCAGGGACATTGCACGCGGATTGGGGAGTGCATTGGCCCTTACAAGTGCAAACCTGAGTGGGCAGCCAAGTAGTGTTTCCATCAAAGATTTTGAGAACCTCTGGGAACACTGTGCGTACGTTTACAATGGTGGTGTGCTTCCTTCAGGCCGTGCAGGCTCAACAGTTGTGGACCTCACCAGAATCGACAAGTACAAGATTCTTCGACCCGGAAGGTAAGAATCTCAGTTGACTACACTACCTTTTCTATGATGTAAATGGCTGCAAAATATATGACATTATTGTTGTGGTTTTGTTATTTAAATCTAGAAGAAGTCCTTAAGGAAATAATAGTTAGTGACTCAGTAGAGATGAGGTACAGCTGAAGGATTACATATGGTGTATTTTCATCTCATCAATGCATTCTAATTTTGGGAAATCTTATGAAGTTTGTCTAGTACTCAGTACATACGAAAAGATGACGTAGTAAATTAATAATTGGTCTAATGATGCCTTTTCTGTTGTTCAATTGCTATCGGTAATAATCATTTATAGTTTTTCTCCAAATTTGGAATGCAAATATGTTTAGGATTGTTTTGATGGATCAAAATCCCGTTTGTTGCTCATTAGATACGTCTTCTTTATATCCTCGTTTCTTTTGCTTTGGGCATGCTAATTCGTGCTTTAGTACAACTAGGTTCTAGTGGTATAAATATTCCCTGCTTTGCCATTGCAGTGCGAGAGACGAAACTGTTGCAATTCTCGAAAGGTTTTCTCTTGAGGAAGAAGGAACAGCTACTTAAACCCGCATGCATGGCAACTTCCATGCTTTACATGCCTTGGTGGCTGTGACCTGGGCTGCTGTTAGGTATGAATCGACGATATATACACTTATAACCTGGAATTGAAGCGAATTTGTGATTGTAGAATTCTACTTATTTTTTAAAATTTATATGGTCTGAAGATATCGATGAAGTTTGGAGAAAAATTGCACTTGGTAATGTATTATTGGATACAGGGGATGCTACATGGCGCTGAATCTGTTTCTTGCAAGTCCTTCTTAGGTCTCGAAGATACTAGTGACGACATCATTTTGCTTCTAGGCCTCGTGGACAAACCATGTTCGATGGAATATTGGATGCTTCACCTTCAGGGCTATTTTTTTTAGTACAAAGTTATTTCCTTACAATATGCTGTCAAATTTGTAAATGGAGGGTGTCATATTCACAAACACAATAGTTTAAAGGACGGATTCATCAAGGATGACAACTTAACAATATGATAACACGATTCGAGCTCAATATGATTCACTTCTTCACAAACCAACATGACGTATCAAATACGCACAACTCAACCGTTAGAGGTTAGGCCAGTCGGTGAGAGATAATGGAAGAAAGAGTTACGGTTATAATAAGTTCACAATTTAATTATTTCAAACGTAACTCTATTTCAACGTAACAAAGTACAAATAAATAATCCGAATGTGTTTTCCACTTCTTTTGGAGATTTTGTTATTAGTACAAGAAGTGAGCTTAATATTTGTGTTAATGTAATGTTAGGGAGACTAAATTTGTAGACAAAGTTTTGAAAACTAAAGAACGTGTAAGTTGATGATTGGTTTATTACTTACACGTTGATAAACATGCTTATTTTTATTGTTGACACATCATTTAATTTACAAATTTGATATCTCTAGCATTACCTATTTGTTTAAACTTTCGTAGCTGCCAATTCTGGTTCAAAGGCTTAGCTGAGTGGACTAGCGCGTGTACTGAAGCGCGTGGGCAGCAATTTGAAGTGGAAGGCCAGCAGTTTAGTTTGTTAAAGTTCTGTGTCTTCTCGCGACAGAAATATAAGGCAAAACGGTGTATGCTAGATTCCTAATTGTTGTGCTTCTTCTATGGCATCAAAAAGTGGGGAACTCGTGCTCATTCCTTCTCTCGAAATTAGGCATACTTTTGTTTAGTGACGGATTTAGAAATTTTTATTCCAACGGTCGGTGTAAAAGTTGTCAAATATTCTAAAACAAAAATTGTCCTTAAACATTAGACAGTTCTATTATTTTAAAATTTTGAATAATATTAGGGGGGTCAAATTTTAAAATCTAATGATGTGTTACTAATAAGAAATAAACATGTTAATCGACATTTAATTAATAATCCAATCATCTACAATCACATAATTTGGTTTGCAAATTTAGTTTAAAAAATGAAACTTTAAAAGCTCTCTGTACTGTTCACTTTAACGAAAAACCATATTTTTATACTAAAAAGTCAATACTGGTACTATTCACATTTTATTTTGTCATTATCGTTAAACTCAAAATTTTCAAGCTATTTTCATTAGTTTTACTTTCAAAAAATTTAGTCTCCTTAACATTACCCTCAATCTTATGCAATAAACAAAGGGGTGTGATATTCACACACCCTTTTTTACTTCTCACACACCTTTTTAATTTTCGGCCGTCGGATCGAATGAATTGAAGAAGATCAACAGACAAAAATTAACAAAAGGTGTGTGAGAAGTAAAAAGAAGTGTGTAGATAGTACATCTCTAAACAAATGACTCAGGTTTATGTTGAGGTCTTGTGGAAGAGGAAGGCTGAAGATCACAAAGAAAGAATAGCACACGCAATTATTAATGGCTTCCTGCTTTGTATGGTTAGGTTAATGATTAGATCCCAAGATTAAACATTTACCAGAAAAATAGATACCAAAAGAACTGGTTTTGTTGTTTATCAAAAAAAAAAAAAAAAAAAAAAAAAAAAGAAAAAGAAATGTTTTGTCCATATTCTCCATCCCAGACAATCCACAAATGGTACAAATTCAACCATTGAAAAACAAACTTCCAAAAATCCGTTTGTTGGGGAGGCCTTCCTTTGACGACAACTCTCTTCTCTCACTCCCCATCTCACCTCCAAATTTTCCAACTTCGGGAGTTCCATAGCTTCTTCTTCTTCCCCTTTCACTCTGAGCGGTTCTGACTGATCATCTCCACACTTCTCCCAAGGTAAACAGAAAAAACCCATTAGCACAATCACCAGCACACCACGTGTCCAACAATTGAGCTCACTCTGTTGTGATTTTATGCAAAATTTGCTCAGGAAAGTAGAGAATTCAGTTGGTTTGGATGTGAATAGGTGTTGGATTAATTTAGTGTTTTGGGTTCTGGGAAAGCTGAGAAATTTATGAAGAAGATCATTTTTATTAAGTTTCTTTAGCTGCTCAGCTTAAAGAAAGAGTGAATTTGAAACCCCACAAATTCTTTTTCTTGTTTATATTTTGGTTCATGATTAATCGAAGTTCTTGTCTTGACATGATAATTTTGAATTTTGATGTATAAAATGATGAGTTAACAGAATTTCTTGCAAATTGTGCTTTTGAATTGTGAAGGGTAGAGCTTTGCAGTTGTGGAAATGGCGACCGGAGCTGTACCGGCTTCCTTTACAGGTCTAAAAGGCAGGGACTCGAGTTTCGGGTTTGCTAAAAGTATGGATTTTGTGAGGATTTCTGATTTGAAGAGGTTCAAGTCTGGCAGAACAAGAATCTCAGTGATACGAAACTCAAATCCAGGGTCGGATATTGCCGAGCTCAAGCCTGCATCTGAAGGCAGCCCTTTGTTAGGTTGTTGAACTCCCTAATTGGTTTAGTCAGCCTTTGTTTTAATGCATTTGTTGTGTTTTCCTTGAAATTGCTTTTGGCAGCCGTGAAAACGGGTGAAAGTAAAAGCAGATTACTGTGTTTTCTTTTGCCTTGTTTCCTGGTTTCTCAGAAATGCTGAACAAGAAATAATCGGTAGTTATTATTAGCTGGCTGTAATTTTCCTGCATTGTTTTTTCTTTTTAAGTTTTCTTCAGTTTTCCGAGAAACGAAATGGAATGTAAGGTATGTGTGTCTTTCTACCTTTATAAAGTTTCTTTCATATTGTCTAATAAATTGCTTTTTCAATGTAGTTCCTCGGCAGAAGTATTGTGAATCTGTACATAAAACTGTCAGGAGGAAAACACGCACAGTTATGGTTGGAAATGTGGGTATTGGTAGTGAGCATCCCATAAGGATTCAAACAATGACCACAACTGACACAAAGGATGTCGCTGCTACAGTTGAACAGGTTCGTTACTTCCCTCTTTTCTTCATTTATATATAAGTGGATTGACCGAACTCTGTATATCTATGATATCTCTGGGCCTGATTCAGAATGTTGGCATATCAAATTTCTCCTTTGGTAGGTAATGAGAATAGCAGATAAGGGAGCAGATATTGTTCGGATAACAGTTCAGGGGAGGAAAGAAGCAGATGCTTGTTTTGAAATTAAAAATTCCCTCGTGCAGAAAAAGTAGGTTTCATTGTTGTAATTCCAGTGGGTATTTAAATATTTACCTCTTATGTTGTATGAGGCTTGACCATGTTTCGATCTATATGTGCAGTTATGATATACCTTTGGTGGCAGATATTCATTTTGCTCCTACTGTTGCACTGCGAGTCGCTGACTGCTTTGACAAAATTCGTGTCAACCCTGGAAATTTTGGTATACAGTTCACAGTTCATTGTTCAATGGTTCTGTTTTATTTTATTTGAATAGAATGATTGTGGACTCATTTAGGTGTCTTATTACAGCTGATAGACGGGCCCAGTTTGAGAAGCTAGAGTACACGGAAGACGACTATCAGAAAGAACTTGAGCACATTGAGCAGGTAAGCATATATCTATGAGTATATGGCCTCTGCTCGTGTTCACTGTTAAAAACACACATTTATGTTTGAGAATATCATGTGGCGTAGCTTTTCCTTAAGTTTGATACTTATGTGTGATATGTAACTTCCTTAAAAAAAAGTGAATTGATATGAAGAAAATAAAATAAGGAGAGTACAGAGGCAAATATTTTGTAAAGTATAAAACCTTTACTGTTGTGTATCAATCATATTGATACAGTCATGCCCTAACTTTTGTTCTCAACAACTCAGGTTTTTACTCCATTGGTTGAAAAGTGTAAGAAGTATGGAAGGGCAATGCGTATTGGCACAAACCACGGGAGCCTTTCAGATCGTATAATGAGCTATTATGGGGATTCGCCTAGAGGAATGGTGAGCAAATTATCTTTGCTGAAAATAGTTCAAGCTTGTTTGATGTGCCTACAAATACATCAGGTGTCATTGACACGTCATTCCTTGAACAGGTTGAATCTGCATTTGAGTTTGCAAGGATTTGCCGGAAGTTGGACTACCATAATTTTGTTTTTTCAATGA
The DNA here is from genome assembly GCF_963583255.1 of Pyrus communis. NCBI lineage: Eukaryota > Viridiplantae > Streptophyta > Magnoliopsida > Rosales > Rosaceae > Pyrus > Pyrus communis. The sequence goes on along the minus strand of NC_084810.1, from coordinate 18,490,938 downwards.
AAGCAAGCAATCCAGTTATCATGGTCCAGGCATATCGTCTGCTTGTAGCTGAAATGTATGTTCAAGGCTGGGATTATCCATTGCACTTGGGAGTTACTGAAGCTGGAGAAGGTGAGGATGGGCGAATGAAATCTGCGATTGGTATTGGAACCCTTCTTCAGGTACGGTTCAAATCATTTTGTTGAGGTGTTGTGATCGACTAGTAAACATCGTAGGGATTATTCTGATTTATGTGCCACTAATGTGCTATTTGTTAAGCTGGCTTTAAGAATACTTGTTTTCATACTGCAACTGTGCTTATGACAGATGGTAGGTTCGCCTGTTTGTGTGTGTCATGTGATCCTGCACTTCATTCAATAGATTGAAGTTAATATTAATGCCACGAAGCATTACATTTATAAATCATGTCTAGCCATAATGGAACTCTGGAATTTTGTATGAAGGATGGCTTGGGTGATACAATTAGGGTTTCACTTACTGAAGCACCGGAGGAGGAGATAGATCCCTGCCGAAGATTGGCCAACCTTGGTATGAGAGCAGCTGAACTTCAGCAAGGAGTGGTAGGATTTTACAATATCCTGTTAGTTGATTAATATTCTTGATCACTCTGTTTTAGGAATTGAAAGTCTAATCACCTTTCTTGATGGCATTATTTGTATCAGGCTCCATTTGAAGAGAAGCACCGACATTATTTTGATTTTCAGCGTCGATCTGGTCAACTGCCAATGCAAAAGGAGGTCAGTCCAGATCTTGATATTGAATCACTTTGTGCTTCATATTTTTTTTCTTTAGCAGAGATAATGATGTCGTCAAAACACAGGGTGAAGAGGTGGATTATAGAGGTGTCCTGCACCGTGATGGATCTGTTCTCATGTCAGTATCCCTTGATCACTTGAAGGTACCGTTGAAACCATACATTCTTTATTCCATTTTCTTGCGTTCTTTTTTTTCCCCTTGAGAGAGAGGGGGGTTTTGTTGGGTGGAGAAAGTACACTGACCTTTTTGCATTTTTTATAGACACCGGACCTCCTGTACAAGTCACTAGCAGCAAAACTCATTCTGGGAATGCCATTTAAGGTCTACTATTAATCCATGTTAAACTATATATTGTACATTATGTAGGTTTACTGGGATTTTCGTTGATATGGTTAGTTCTGTCGATATAGGATCTTGCAACAGTTGACTCGATCTTATTGAGACAACTTCCAACTGTCGATGATGCTGATTCTGTAAGAACCGTGCTGCACTTTTCTTCAGTACTTTTGAAAATAATCCCTCTTGCTCCCCCCATCATCCCCCAACAATTCACTTATTTCGTAATATGCTGCTTGAGCATTAAGTTCTTTGCAAGAACAAGAATAATTTGACAGTTTTCTTTGTATTATGATCAGCGGCTAGCTCTCAAAAGGTTGATAGATGTAAGTATGGGTGTTATAACACCATTGTCAGAACAGCTAACAAAGCCATTGCCCAATGCCATGGTTCTGGTAAATTCAAAGGAGTTATCAACTGGTGCATACATGCTTTTGCCAGAAGGTGAAGCTTTGTAACGGATTTGAGTTCTGATGTTAAATTGAACATATCCCTTCTTTTATGTGTGCATGTTGGATGCTACCCCTGATTTATCATTTATAGTCTATTTCTTTTTGTGAGTTAATTACCTTGCAGGTACACGCTTGGTGGTCTCACTACGTGGTGATGAACCCTATGAAGTGCTGGATATTCTCAAAGGCATTGATGCTACAATGATTCTCCATGATCTGCCCTTCGGTGAAGATAAAATAAGCCGAGTGCATGCTGCAAGGAGGTAATGACTTCATAACTCATATAAATCACTATCAAAATAAAATCAACATTATAGGAATTCCAATGTAGAAGGGTGCTTTCCTAGGCCCTACACACAAGTATGAAATTTGTTTCTCCTTTCTTGTAGGGCCGTTAATTGCTAATTGAGAGTCCATGGTTTAACTTCCTGTATTGTTGCACACATCTTTCCTTCTGATAATATGAAGTCTGTTGCTGTAGGCTATTCGAGTATCTGGGAGACAATGCTCTAAACTTTCCTGTAATACACCATATTCAATTTCCAAGTGGAATCCATAGGTACTTACATGATCGACTCTTCTCTCTGCCGGAGATCCATGGTATTAGTACTATCTGGCTTAATTCCACTTTGTGCAGGGATGACTTGGTTATTGGTGCTGGTACCAATGCGGGGGCCCTTTTAGTAGATGGACTTGGAGATGGTCTCCTATTGGAAGCCCCAGACAAGGACTTTGATTTCCTTAGAAACACATCATTCAATTTACTACAAGGATGTAGAATGCGGAATACAAAGACGGTAGGGAGTTTTGTTACAGAATATACCTGAATTTGACATATCACGAAGAGATGATGGTCTAAAACAATCTTTGTACATGCCTATATCTCATTTCAGGAGTACGTTTCGTGCCCATCCTGTGGCCGAACTTTGTTTGATCTTCAAGAAATAAGTGCACAAATACGAGAGAAGACATCACACTTGCCTGGTGTTTCGGTAACTACCTTATTATTTCCCTTTTAACTAAATGATCGTGAATGGTGATTGCCTTCCATATTTAGTAATCCAATGGTTTGGTGTAATTCATTCTCTATCTCCTTTGCTAGATTGCAATCATGGGTTGCATTGTGAATGGACCCGGGGAGATGGCTGATGCAGACTTTGGCTATGTTGGCGGTGCTCCTGGAAAGATTGACCTCTATGTTGGGAAGGTATGTCCAGCGCGAAATTTAGTATCGGTTTAATTGGAAGAACATAAAATCAAGTAGTAGAAAAGCAGCTCTTGAAGTTCATTTGAATTGATTGTGATATTATATGTTCCAAAATACCTTGTTTACGAGTCATTGTAACGATTTGTTTCCAATCTTCAACACGGGTGAACCTGATATGAGGTTGATTTGTGTTTCAGACCGTGGTGAAGCGTGGAATTGAGATGGAGCATGCAACCGATGCCTTGATCCAGCTAATAAAAGATCACGGCCGCTGGGTTGACCCTCCTGCGGAAGAGTAAAAGCCAGTAATCTCTAATCGCCGGAGATTGAAACTAGAGGGTATTCGAGAGAGAGAGAGAGAGAGAGAGAGAGAGAGAGAGAGAGAGAGAGAGAGTTGTCCCCCATTATGTTGTACGCGCAAGTACCTGCAGTTGAAAACAGTAAATGATGACTTGATCAGAAAGAAAATGTATTGCCGTACATGTATGCAAGAATTTGTACCGATTTGCAGCGCACCGTGTAAAACGTTCATCATGAAATATACAAAACAACAATGTAGCCATTTTACCAAATTAAAACCTTAGGTTTAGCCGCTTCTGTAGTTACGAAATTTCCCTTGCTCAACACACAGCGTCATGGCATTGAACAACTCCAACAAGTAATATTTTGCGTACACTATGTCCCTTCGTTTTGACGAAACAACACTTGGTTGGAACTTTGTTGGGCTATGTTGCTGTATGTTCCATTCCATTCGAGTTAAAGCGAGCCATGTTTAAATTGCATTTGACTTGACTCCCAACAGCAACCAATTACCCCACAAAAACACGCACAAAAAGGTGGATGTAATGTCATCATTTTTCATGCCTCAACGCTTCACTGTGTTCCAATTTAATTGGTGGGTTGCTCACATCTTAATTCCCACGAATGAGGATCCTTGCTGGCTCTGTTTTGTGAGAATTCTAGGAATCTTCAAAACACATCCGTTCATAGTACAATTTACGGTTAGAAATCATTGTAAATTTTTTAATTTAAAATTGAATATAAATAATGCCTAACAAAAATTGACTGTGTGATATACGATGAACGAATATAATTGAAGGATCTTCGAGATTTTCACAAAGATAATCCAGCGAGTATCCTCTCTCGACAAGAAAATATTGGAAAACTGGATCCAGTAGCACTTCTGTGCAAATCATATTGTGGAAATAGCACTAAATAGTCTAACACATATTGGCATGAGTTGGCGACATTGACAGAGCCAAAAAGTCAGAAAATGCTCCGCACTTAAGTACCAAATTTATCACCGACATTGACACAAAATTGATTGAAGTCAAATACATTACAATTTGTACCAAGTCGGTGGCATTCCATTCCCACTTATAACTTGCAAGGACTAGCATGCGTGAGTAGAGAAATGCTAAAGAGATATTCTTTTATTTTTTTATGGATTTTCTGTCATTTTACGTTTAACGTTAATTTTATATTAACATTATGAAATATTGTGCTAAAAACATGAGATGATATGATAACTTGAAATCTTATTTAACATTATAACAATCAAATTACAATTGATAGCTGACATGACAACTTGAAATCTTATTTAAGATTTTATACTTCTCAAGCCGAATTTTTAAATTTTATGTTCTTATTAATATAGAGCTTTAAAGGGTTGTATTTATTAAAAAAAAATTGTTGAAACAAATGGTTGAAATGTTAATGGAATAAGAGGTCTAGCACTAAAATTAATCAAAAAATATTAACTTCAAATTTAACACCTAATCACAAAGTATTCAAATCTTATCAGCAAATAACATTTCGATTGGAATAATTTTTTATATCAAATATACATAGCAGCATTTCCATATAAAATTTGAAATCTCAATTAAAGATAATTTTAACATTTCTTACGCGAGGAATTTGGTCGATGCATTATCAATTCTGTATCTGTACCATTATCACCGCCCATGATAAAAAGCAAGTGCATTTTTGCTTGGCCACATAAATTGTTAAATTTCCTTAAAGTTTAATAAAATATTGATTTATTATTAAATTGATCTAAAAACAAATATTGACAATAGTTCAAACATATATTAACGATCGAAAGGGATTCTTTATCTAGATTTCTTCTATCAAGATCACAAGATCAAATGATCAGTACTTTTCAAATTTTATTCAACGGTCCACCTGTTGTGACCCCTTAAAGGCTGTAATAATTTTTTGTCATTAGATAAGATCTCTTCCATCAAGACCACCAGATTAAATGATCCGAACCTTTCAAATTTCATCTAACGGCCACATTTGTTATGACTCCTTAAAAGTTGTAATAATTTTTTATCATTAGATGAAATTTAAATAGTCTAAATTACTTGATTCGGTGATCTTGAAGAAAAAAATCCATTAACAACAAACCGATCAAATATAAAAAATGATCATTTTAATCGATTTCCCTATTTATTTCGACCGGAGGGCTCTTTTGCGCACAGAAGAGGTTGTACTTTAAAGATGCAGAAGCAAAAGTAAAAGCCGCCAAAGCATAAAAAGGAGAGAAGGAAAAAAAAGGAGGGAAAAGTTATAGTTGGGCAAGTTTTCACTTTTCAAACAATTTCTTCTTTTTTTTTTGGCACAAAGTCGACATTGTTCTTTCCAGCAAACAGAACATTCCCCAAATGTTACCCGCAATCCTATTTTTTGTCAACTTTCTATGTTAATTTAAAAGGAATATTTAAATAACAAGTACCAAATTTCAAATTCTAAATACCTTATAATTTCAAGTTATTAATCAAATCCAAATCACTCGTTTCAAAATATTTCCATCTTAACCAATTTTCCCAAAACTTGAGTTGACTTGTATTTTATCAATTATTTATAAACTGTATTCAATTAATTTACGATGTTTAACGAGATAAACTGAATCAAATTATCACATTATATATCTAAATCGCAATTAAAATGGCACCTACTTATCAGATCTTTTTTTCTTCATTTTTCTCAGTAATTAAAAACTTGATATTATAAAAAAAAATAATAAAAAAAATAAAAAAAAAGCAAAAGGATTAACTCTAAATCTGTAAATTCAATTATTATATCAAGTATTTTACGCCCAAAATTAAAAAGAAAATAATAAAAAAAAATCTACCTATCACCACTCCACCAGCACCAGCACCACCACCACCGACGCACCAAAGAATCAAGAATCGAATCACCATTTTTTCACCGTCGCAAAACCCCAATTCAATCATATACCAAACCCAGAATTTAACAAAACAAACTACGAGAAATTAATACCAGAAAATTGACGACTTCACAGTAACCTCTAGAAGTAGAAGAGCTTTGCGTATGAGAAGACGACTGAGTGTTTCTTCAGAGAAACTCTCTCCTGGCGTCGTAACCGTACTGAGATCGACGTATGTTATCTTGACGCTTCCTGTACACAAATCCTCCGAGCCCTACCAAACCGACTCCGACGATAACTCCAGACGCGATCCCCGCCTTCTTTCCCCCGCTCATTCCTCCCCCGGAGGAGTTCTCAGCTCCGTTGTCGTCGGCGTTCATGTCATTGTTGTTGTCGCTAGGATCCGACGGCGCCGGAGCGGGAACAGAAGGCTCGCTGTCAGGCGACGGCGATGGAGTCGACTGCGGCGGCGCGGGAGGAGAAGAAGGAATTGGTGAGTGCGTCGGTGTGTTGGACGGAGATGGAGTGAGGGAAATCGGCGATGGAGATACGTGAGACGGCGAATCGGCAGCGGGTTGCGGCGACGGAGTCGGGGAGGGCACTGGCGGAGAGGAAGAGGATGCGGCGGTGCTGAATTGGGTTAGGAGAAATGCGAGAAGCAGAGCAGAGAGGTGTTCGATGAACCTCGCCATTGTTGAAGGAGGAGAAAGAGGAGGCGGCGGCGGCGGCGCTTCGAGGTGTTTGTTTCCCGAGAAAATGAGGATCTGATTGGAAAGTGAGTAGCGAGGAAGTTGAGAGTTTGGGAAGCGGTTTTGAAATGGAGTGGAGGAGATCTGAATTTTAAAAGAGGAGACCTCGGGAAAGGGAAAAGGAGACGGCCGAGATTCAAGGGGAAGGGAAGAGGCGGATTCAGATCTGGACACGTAGGTGGAGTAAAAAAGCAAGGGGAGGAGCGATACACTGGATCTAGAAAAATGCGGAGGAAATGGAAGTTGGGTTTTGTTGGAAGCGTGGAAAGCGTGAAGAAAATAAAGGAAAAGGAAATTGGAATTTCAAGTTTTGGGTTTGGGGTTTATGTAATATTTTTATTTTGTTTTGGCATTATTTATATAGAGGGTAAAAGATGGTGATTCCATTTTTAACCCAGGAAATTTTAAATTTTAGTCCCAAAATAATTTTTTTTTTTTTTTTAAACGATAGATTTTGTTATATTAGTCATTAGATTAGTTAACGATGGAATTTGAACCCACGATGGTAAAGGATCACTTGCCAAAAACAGTTTTTCTGCTCTAACCTAAATATTTAGTCCGAGATAATAAAAGAATGAATTTAGAATAATTTTTTTTTCTTAAAGTAACTTTAAAAAAAAAAAAATGTAGTCTATCCTAATTTAATTTTATTAACATTTAACTTAAAAATATTTAGATTCCGATAAGTATTGAAAAATCATTAAATCGACACTATGAAACTCGTGGAACACTATGAAAGAATATGAAACACATGAAAACAATTTTTTGAAAATTAGTTTGGTTGGCGGATTTACATTTGGATTGTTAGATCTTTTTTTTACCATTGGATTTGATCATATTAGATCTTAATTATTGGATTCAATGAATTTATAATATAAAACTAAAAAAAATACTCATATATGATGGGCCAGCTTACAAACTCAAGGAAAAATTTTGGCTTAAATTTGGCCAAAAAACGAGTTTTGGGTTAAAACTCATATTTGGCATAAGGATTAGAACAAGTTGAGGTAGGTTTACCTAGAATTTGAGTTTTCCCCAGTTAACCTTTGAAAGTTTCAAAAGTTATTGTTGTTCATGACTATTCAAAGGTTGATTACAAGAGATCGACCAATCAGAAGTGCTTTTTTTTTTCGGTCAACTGATCATCAATCACAAGTTCATTACAAATTTGGATGCATATATTTTACAATCTAAAAAGCCTTTCATTCTTCATTGAGCTATTAGCAAACTTGGCAACCAAGAGAAAAATGGATGCCGCTTTGATTGGACATGCTTTTATCTCCGCTTCCATCCAGGTGCTGTGTGAGCGCATTGCTTCAACCGGCTTTGGTGACTTGTTCCGGCAGAAGAAGCTGGATGAACCACTCCTCATGAAACTGAAGATGACGCTGCTCACCCTTTGTGCAGTCCTCAATGATGCGGAAGAGAAGCAAATTTCAAACCCTGCTGTGAGAGAATGGCTTGATGAGCTCAAGCACGCTGTCTTTGACGCGGAAGACTTACTGGATGAGATTGACATTGAAGCTTTGCGATGCAAGGTGGAAGGTGAAGGTCAAACCGAGAAATTAACCAAAAAGGTGTGGAACTTCTTCTTTACTTCTCGTAGTCATTTTTATCAAAGCATGAATGTTGAGATACAAGGGTTAATACAAAGGCTGGATGACTTTGTGCAATAGAAAGTTGCCCTTGGTCTGATAGAAGTTGTTGGGAGGAAGGTTTCACAAAGAACTCCAACAACTTCCTTGATTCATGAACCTTTTGTATATGGAAAAGACAAGGATAAAGAAAATTTATCAAAAGTCTTGTTCTCTGATGATGATGCAAGCGAGGATAATGTATCTATCATCACCATTGTTGGTATGGGCGGGGTTGGCAAGACGACCCTTGCTCGAGTCATTTACAATGATGACAAGGTGAAAGAGCACTTTACCCTTAAATCTTGGGCATGTGTTTCAGAAGATTATGATGCTATTAGGGTGACTAAAACTCTTCTCGAGTCAGTCACTTCAACACCTTGTAATATGACAGATTTGAATTTGCTTCAAGTTGAACTTAGAGAACAACTGAGGGGAAAGAAATTCTTATTTGTGTTGGATGACCTTTGGAATGAGAAATATTTTCATTGGAAGTGCCTGCAAACTCCTTTTACTTCCGGGCAAGAGGAAGTAAAGTCATCGTGACAACACGAAGCGAAAATGTCGCATCTGTCATGAAAAATGTTCCCATTCAATACTTGGAACCTTTGTCGCATGAAGATTGTTGGATGTTACTTGCAAAACATGCATTTGGAAATGAAAACCACAATACACATCCAACTTTGGAAGAACTTGGCAAGAAAATTGCACGCAAGTGCAATGGTTTGCCTTTAGCAGCAGAAACACTTGGGGGTTTATTACGTTACCAGAGAGACTTCGAGGAATGGAATATATTATTAAATAGTAGTCTTTGGGAGCTACCTTATGATAAAAGTGATATCCTTCCAGCCCTGCGGTTGAGCTATCATTATCTCCCTTCTCAGTTGAAACAATGCTTTGTTTATTGTTCATTTTTTCCAAAAGGTTATCAGTTGAAGAAGGAAGATATGGTTCTACTTTGGATGGCGGAAGGTTTCATTCCACAAGGTTTGAATGGGAAAAGAATGGAAGAGATGGCTAGAAAGTACTTCGATGAACTAGTATCACGATCACTACTTCAAAAATCAGGAGAGCGTGGTTTCACAATGCATGATCTTCTTAACGACTTGGGTCAGTTCATGTCTAGGGGAATTTTTCTCAAGCTGGAAGAGATGGAATCACAAGAAGTTAAAAGACTTCGTCATTTGTCATATGCTAGGGGAGAAATTGATGCAGCTAAAAAATTTGAGTCATTAAATGGGGCTAAGTGTCTGCGAACCTTCCTACCGACCTCTTTTGAAACAGATCGCTGGTCTAAAAAGTTCTACATAAGTAAAAAGTTTATGCATGATTTGTTGCCAGCACTGAAATGGTTATGGGTTTTATCATTGTCGCGTTATAGAAATGTCAATGAATTACCTGATTCTATTGGTAATCTCATTCACCTGCGCTTTCTGATTCTATTGAAAGCTTACCTAGTGTAGTTTGCACTCTCTACAATTTGCAGACACTACCATTGTCAAATTGTTACGCTCTCATTGAACTGCCGGCAGACATGAGAAAATTGATAAATTTACAGACATTAACGTTGGCAGATTGTTGCTCCCTTGCTAAATTACCTGTAGACATGAGGGAACTTACTAGTTTGCATTACCTCGATGTCAATGGAACAAAGATAGAAGAGATGCCAGTGGAAATTGGAAGACTAAAAAGTTTGAGAACATTAACTGCTTTCGTTGTGGGGAAATCTACCGGGTCAAGTATTGCAGAACTAAAGGAGTTGCCGTATCTCCGGGGAAAACTTTCAATTTTGAATCTGCAAAATGTAGTTGATGTGATGCATGCCTGATGCGAGAATTATACGCGCACAAATTAAACCCTCTTTTCGTCAATTGTAGTATATGTGTAAGTAGGGATCGTTCTGGACCGGGGATTAGGAGGGATTGTTAATCACTTGGATTTGACTCAAAAACGTAAAAACACAATATAAAACACTATACTAGACTCAAAGAATGCAAAACTAAACTTTAAAACACTAAAACAAATCAAAAGACTCAAACATTACCCAAAACACTCAAAACTGCCTTAAAATCACTTTCTGGGCAGTTTTGAGCACTTTGAGTACTTTGGACGAATTTATGTAACAAATTGAATCACAACACTTATAAACACAAACTAAATTGATTTCTAACTAATTTGACAAGAAAGTAAAGGGGGATTTAGGTTTTGACGAATTTAAACTAAAAGAACAGATTGTAAGTAAAAGCAAAATGTAAATGTGAATGTGTGATAGAATTGAATGGAATGAATGGAAAGTTAGCTACGGGGTTCATCTCCACATATGTTATACTTGCATAATAAAATGATTTCCAATTGCGTTTCAATAAATCATTATTTCTCAACTCCCCAAGTTAACCGTGATGCACTCATTAACCTTCAAATCTTCCTAACGTTATTGAATTGGATGATTGCATACGACAATCCAAAACATTCCCCACAAGTCCCCTACATGATTGCATAATAGAGATACAAGCAAGAATCATTACGTTCTATGAAAATTATAAGTGTTGACGAGGCATTTGTAACTATGAATGCATGATACTCTTGCCAAGAATTCATTTAACGCGATTGTTTATAAGCAACCTCTACTACTTGTGAATATAAGTTCGTAACTATTAGGTGAAATTCACTTATATTCTAGCGTCATATTCATGCATGAAAATTAAGTGTGCACTCTTAATAAACATACATAAATAAGTTATCAATCAAATAGTTAAACAAATTGAATCCACAATTTATGAAACGCAATTAGAAGTAATCAAATCAAAACGCAAGCATAAACATATATTTCGAATCCCCCCCTAGCCAAGGGGGGTTTAGTTCCTCATACGTACAAAACAAAGAGAATTGAAATTAAACATTGAAATCAAAGAAACGCCTAAACATTCCAACAACTCAAACTTGAATTGTATGAACGTTTAGGCCCTCTTCTCTTCCTCTTTATTGCGGCACAAGGTCTAAGGGATGTTGTTGGTGTGTTGAATGGATTGGGGAATTATGGAAATGGAAGCAATGGAGGAGAAGTGGAAGGGGGACTCACGGTTTTGGATTCTAAGGGGAAGTGTTTGTGTTAGTTGTGATGTGAGAAATGGAGAGATGGAATGGGGAGTGAATGAATGTATGCAATGGATGCTTATTTATAGGTGAAATGGGGGGAACATGACAGCTAGGTTATGATGATGAATGCATGTGCAAAGTTGGTTGAATGATTATGAGTGCATGTGGCTGAAATAGCATGTGGAATGGCTGGAAATGCAAGGAGAATGCATGTGCACGGTTTTGGGAGAGAATGGGAGTGCATGTGGCTGAAATGTTAGAGGAACAAGTGCATGTGGCTGCATTGTGGTGCAATGATGGAGGAACAATCTGAAAATGCAAGGTGAAATGAAGTGGAATGACAATGGCATGTGGAATGGCTGGAAAGTGTATGAAACTCACGGCAATGATGGTGATTTTCTGGTGGTGAATGGTAATGCAATGTGTTTGCATGTGAATTAAAGCTATGTGAATGATTAGGGTGAATGTGCATGTGCTTTGACAGCTAGGATGAATTAATTAAAGGGAGTGTATGTTTGAATGATTAAAGGGACATGTGGGGGTGGAAATGATGAATGAAATGCATGTGAATGACAGCTAGATATGTTGATGAATGCATGTGACTTGTTTGTGGTGAGTGATGGCAGATTGTGTGGGTGAGTGATTAGGTTGGAAATGCATGTGGAGTGCATGGTTGTGTTGAATTAAAGAATGGGAATGCAATCTGAAATGCATGTGAATTATGTTGGAAAGAAGGGGAAGTCACGGCACAAAGGTGAATGGGTGATGTGTGAATGTGGTTGAATGATTAAAGTGTAAATGTGGGTTAATTAATTAAGTGTATGATATGATAAGTGAATGATAAGTGTATGATATGATAAGTGGTGAATGATAAGTGATATGATATGTGGTGATGATAAGTGATAAGTGGTGATGATAAGTAATGAGTGGTGATGATAAGTAATGGGTGCATGTGGGTTAACTAATGAAGGAAATGCATGTGCAATGACAATGTGTTAGAATGGATGTGTGTTATGCATGGCATGATTGGGATTAGGAAAGGTTTAAATGTCCTAAAACTAAAGAGAAAAAGGTTCCAACACTTTGGTCTTCAATTAGGTCTTCAATTTCATCCAACACTTTGGCTCCAAGCATAAGCTATCCATCCTTAGCCCAAAAGTGCTCCAAAAGTCTCCAAAATGCATCTTTTTGCTCCTTTAGCCCTTTGGACCTACAAACACACGAAAATAGCTTAAAGTACTAAAATAACTAAAGAAACATAACGTAAATGCACGAGAACAAGCCATTTAAGTCGCATGAATATGCTCCTATCAATGCCTTGGATAAGAAAGAACTCAAGGACTTAGAGTTGGCATGGGGTGATGAGGACGCCGATGATTCCCAAAAGGAGAGAGATGTGCTTGACAAGCTCCAACCTTGCATAAATTTGGAGAAACTGACTATCAGATTCTATGGAGGAACCAGCTTCCCAAACTGGTTAGGAAGCTCTAATTCGTTCTCTAACATACAGTTCATGTGTATCAGTGATTGTAGGTATTGTTTGTCCTTGCCAAGTTTTGGGCAGCTACCCACTCTTAAAGAGCTATGTATCGTAAGGATGGAATTTGTTAGGACGATTGGTTATGAATTATACGGTGATCTTAATGGAGCTTCTGTAATTCAGCCCTTTCAGTCTCTGAAGACGCTAAAGTTTGAGGAGATGCCAGACTGGGAGGATTGGCTGCCGAGTCCAAGTGGAGGTCAATGTTTAGACTTTCCGTGTCTCCAGGAGATGAGAATAAGGAATTGTCCGAAGCTGAGAGGATACTTGCCTAATCGTCTTCCTTGCTTGAAAACACTTAGGGTGTCTGGGTGTGAATTTCTATATCTGCATGATGAATGGGCCACTACTAGCAGCAGAAACAGTAGTCTTAACATGGACTACTTACAGAATTCGTTAGAAATACATATTAATGGATGCCCCGGTCTGTTACCGTTAATAGAAAGAGTAGAGAAGAAGTTCTTGTCCACACTTGGCATTTTTAATTTTGCTGCAATACAGTGCTTGCCCAAAATGCAGTATCTTGAACGCTTGACTCTCAGCAATTGCCCAACCGTGTCGTCATTAGAATTCCTATCACATGAGATGATGGCCGAATTGACATCACTTGAGTATTTGGATATAGAAAAGAGTTTTTGTTCGGTGAGGTCGTTCCCGTTGGGCGTTTTCCCCAAACTTTCAACTCTTGCAATCAATGGTTGTGAGAATCTGGAATCCTTTTCTGTTGAAGGAGTTGATTAGAACCTAAGCCATCTCAATCACCTGCGAATCTACGACTGTTTAAATCTGGCGTCTTTTCCCAACAGAGGACTGCCCACTCCCAACTTGAGACACTTGCAAGTCAATGGATGCAAGAATTTGAAGTCATTCCCCGAACGAATTCGCACCCTCACCGCCCTTGGAACGTTGGGCCTATACAATCTTCCAAATCTTGTGTCATTTGCCTCCCAACCTGCAGTATTTGTATGTTAGAAATTGCGACAGAGTGAGGCCTTCAGTGGAGTGGGGATTGCAAGGACTTGTCTCGCTTAGACAAGTTAGCATTGGTGGCGAGATATGGGCAATGTTGCTCAAGTAACAGCTGCTCCCTACTACTCTTAACTCTGTCCGCATCACTGGACTATCAAGTCTGAAATCGTTGGACGGAAAAGGACTTGAACACCTCACTTCTCTTCAACAGGTATCCATTTCGCAGTGTCCAAATCTTCAGCTCCTGCCAGAAGACGGTTTGCCACCATCTCTTTCTTTCCTGGAGATCTACTCTTGTTCCACCCTGGAGAAGAGGTATCAGAACAGGACCGGACAACATTGGGCCAAGATATCTCACATTCCTTGCATACAGATAAATGACTAAGTCATCATATGAGCTCTCTCGTACAAACTCGTGCTTTTCGGCATTTAACTCTCAGGTATTTTTGCATCTAATTAACTTCAATAGTTTTAAAAATAAAAGACATGATAGATATAAGAATCATAGCGTATTGATCAAATGTTTCGTTGCAGCATGGAAGACACATTATCCCTACATCTTCAACATTTTCGGATGGTATGGAGAGGATCAATCCAGCATGGTAAGCATCATAAGTGCAACATTTATAGGTACTCTTTCATAACCGAATAATGTATTAACGTTTCAGAAATAACAAATTTTGCAATTTTTTTCTCATCTCTCCCATTTTCTTTGTTAAATCTTGTTTGCTCTGAATTATTCTCTAGCCTCATCCCTGGCATTACTTATAGAACATGTATTGCTTTGGCAACTGACATTTTTTTGACCAAGCACTTTTGGAATATGTTTTATTCCTGGACTTAAAAACCATCCGTACTGCTTATTTTGCTCTGCAGAAACCTGCTTTCGACATAGGAGGCACAAACTTGCATCTACAGTTTCCTCTTCCATTGGCATGCTGTCTCATTTTCGTTATTCAGATTCCAGCTTGACGCTTGCGTAGATACGTTAAGCTCTCGTGGTTCCGATCGCAAGATCGTAGCTGACAAATGGAAAGATGTGTGCAATTAAATCTTTTGAGGTGTTTTCCGATGTTTCTTTTCGTTTCATTCTTTTTATTTGTCTCCAACATAAACTTTTTAATGAGAGAGGGAGAGTGAGTGGGGAAGGGCAGATAAAATAAAGAACAAAATTTTAAAGTTTTGAGAATCAAAGTTGCATATTAGTTTCTCAATAGTTCATGTACTTCATGATGTCATTTTAAATGTATTAGTTGTACAAAAAAGAAAAATCAGTTCTTTGTGTATTATTGATGCATTATTCAACTGGTCTGTATCCTCCGTTTTTACCATTTCTCGGTTGCGTGAATCACTGGAAATAAGCTTTCTGTTTAATCAATTCTAAGTAGCTGTTAGTACAACGTGCCAGGACAGACTCATTTGTGGCCTTTATGGATGCAGTGGCGAGCTGTGGTGTGGAACTGTAAAGTAGAATTACGTAAGGCATCAATTACTGGGCTTTTCTGGCATGAGTAAAAAGCCATGGCATGCTTTTCTCGTATTCTTCCGATGTCATGCTGATCTTCACGTTGGCGCAAGAGATGTATCATGTAGGTAACCCTTCGAGGATGGGGTTTTTATTTTTTTATTTTTATTTTTTTTTATTATATCATTCTGATTTCGTTTGAATATGGCGGCTTTTATGTTGGTGCGGAGGAGTTTCTTTACAAACACGAATGTGTAATTCACATATATATGTGCTGCACTGACTTATATGGTTTGAATATGGTGGCTTCATTGGTGTCCTTATTGTGGAACTTAAGAGGCGAATGTCTGAGGCAATAGATGTTAGCTCACATCAATTTCCTAAGCATATTTGGCATGATCATGCTCCTCTAAAGGAAGATGATGGAACCCCGGGATGATATAGTTCTTTGTCATACGGGCGTGGTTTGAATACGGTGGCCTGCTATCTCATCTCCTTTCAATGCCATTATCATCTTCAAGTTGGTCTATCTATGTTTTTCTTTACGAGTGCGAACTGGTAATAGATCTTTAGTGGACTACTGCATATTACATTCTCTCTTATCATCATTCTTCGCACAAGAATTGAGAATATATACCTTAGATAATCGATGATTCTAATTTCAATAGAACTTCGGAAATATATATACATAATACGGTTTCTTCTTTTGGTTGGTGATGAATTTTGATAAGTTTTCCGTATTTTGGGTAGGTTTATAAAACCAATTTAGCTCCGCCATGTCGCTTCCAATTGAAGAAATGATAAGTCCTCTTTTTCCGATGCTCAGGTATTTCCCCTCTCACATTTAAAGCAACTCCCTTTTGCTTCTTTTTGCGTTTGGGTTTCGCGGTTTCTGACCTGGAATAAGCTGAAGGATTTTGAACTTTTGGTTTGAATTTGTTTGAGAAATGGGTTGGAAAGTTTTTGTGGGTTTTGAGTTGTTATGGGTTTAGATGCATTGAGATGGAGACCTGGGTTAAGCCAGTTGGTTACGGCATTGTGTCTCCCCTTTGCAGCCTAGTTCGTATCCTCCACCGCGTAAATTAGAGTAGTTTAGAATAGTGTCTTGTTAATAGAAAATTCAAATAAAAAATTGCAAGGAGAAGCATTTTGTCCATGTGTAGATGATTTTACATTTATCTGTTCTTGACCTTTTGGAATCACACATTACTAGGTCTAAAGACTTTAACGGTAAGTGGTTCTGTAGTAGCAAGTACGTGGTTGACATATTTGGGCAGAATCATCCTTCTGTAGCCAGCGAAGTGTTTGAGTGCATGATTTGTGGTCGGCCTATCGCGGCTGGGAGGTTTGCTTCTCATCTGGAGAAGTGTATGGGAAGGTTAATTATTTGTCATCTTTTCAAATAGTAGACATTTCACTGTTTTTATTTGTCAAAGTCCTTAAACAAGAGACTAATAGATATTATGATTTGTTGCTCCACCATAGGGTAGAAAGGCTTGCCTCAAGGTGATAAGAAGTAGCACGGCTACACAGACTCGGAATTCGCGGGGAAACCCTGCTTCCACATACTCCACATATTCATGTTCCAACAGCACAAGCCAGTTATCAAATGGAGCATCGGGTGTTGCTGGTAAGGAGTACTCGAACGATGCATTGGAAGAGCCATGAAACAGTTGAAGCACTGGTGAGCTCCCCAAGTTACTTGGATGCAATGGATCTTGCATACTTGCTTAGTTAGTGATGTTTGTGGAAAGTGATGCCCGATTTTGAATAACAGTCTGGACATCTATGTAGGGCGGGCACTAGACACAAGTGTGTGTGGCTGTGGGGGTTTTGTGTGGTATATTAATTGCCAAGTGGTCCGAGTATGTACCTTACAATTTCTCCCTCGTTGGAGCCTTTTTCTGAGAGAACAATGGACCATATTGTTCCGAACCCTGACAAATCTACGGAGAGGGAAATTCAAACTTGGATGCAAGGGACGAAGCACACTAGCCAACTTGACCAAATCCAGTTTTGTACTACCGTTTTCTTCAGTTGTGAGAGTTTGCTTTCATTTCATGTTCATGGCGATCAAATTATGCCCGTAAGAATTGTCTATCATCCTCGTTAATACTTGTAATACTAATACATCAAATGTTGAACAAACAAAAAACTGAAACCACCATAGAAACAGTAGGATGTCGATCCCTGAAAGAGTTCTCACAGGGTATGGATCATAAATTCACAACTCAAAATTTTTAGAATATGACTGGAGGAATTATGTGATGACATTCTTTGTTCCAGTGCCAAGAATAGCACATTGTATACAACATTCTTGACCACATCTTGAATGATAATTCTAACCACATCTTGAATGATAATTCTAAGGGGGGTGTATTCAATTGGGATTTTGAGGGATTTTAATTCTTTTAATGAATCTAGGGGTATTCAATTAGAATTATAAATAATTCTCTGAAATTCAAAGTGTATTCAATTAGAATTTTAAGATAGTTTATTAAAAATCCTTAAAAATCCGGATGTATTCAATTAGGTACCGACAACTTAGTCATTCTTCATTCTGTGAATAATAACATCGTGTTGTTTAGCTCAAAGCCTCGAGAACTGCCATTAATATTTGTCTCTTTTTAGTTTGTTTTTTACTAGATTTCCAATAACACGTTATTTTTTAGGTAACATGCAATAACACATTATTGAGTAACTATGAAATTGGCACTGAGTTGTGATACTTTTCTTTCTTTGTTTGGGATTTAATCGCATATATTCTCGTTGAGCAAGGTTTTAACGAAATTACTCTTTTGCTTTTACCATAGCTTGTATTTTTGGGTCATTAGAATTCCAATTAGATGCATTTCTATGCCATTAAAAAACTAATGACTAGGTTAGAAGCTCAAAAATTGAGGAGTCTACTTGACTGTGATCAAGGGAAGACTGAAATGCCTCTGTGAATATTTCCGGTTACTAAAAATGATGGATAACTGTGACTTACCACCGGTTGCTTTTTTTTTTAATTTTTAATAAAGAATAAAAGCTAATGACTAGAAAAATAAAGAGTTCTTAGATTTGAGGACCTAAATAACATTGCTTTTGGATTATAACATGCATGGTTTTATCCAATTTAAGTCCATATTTTTTGGGTCATTAGAATTCCAATTAGATGCATTTCTATGCCATTAAAAAACTAATCACAGCTCCAAATTAATGAGTCTATTTGATTGTAATCAGGAAAAGGCTGAAATGACTTTGTGAATCTTTCCGGTCTCTAAAAAGGATGGATAAATATGACTTACCACCAATTGCCTTTTTTTTATAAAGAATATAAACTAATGACTAAAAAAATAAAGAGTTCTTAGATTTGAGGGCCTAAATAACATTGCTTTTGGATTATAACATGCATGGTTTTATCCAATTTAAGTCCATATTTTTTGGTTGATTTGTTTATTTATTTTTAATTTGCGTAAATCTAGAACTAGAACAAAACATGAAATACATGCTCCTGAATCCTCACAAACAGTCCTGCAACAACTCTTTGATTTGTGAGCAACAATTGCTCTCAACTTTCTGACTTAAAATGCTGAAGACGATGATGGGAACGATTGCTGTTTCTTCTTCTTCTTTTTTGAAGGTTGGTTATGGCGGCAGCAGCAGCAGGAGGCTTGGTATGCTGTCTTGTCTTTTTCAATCTTCTTCTGTTGTTTTCTTCAACAGTTACTTGGCTTTGTTTCACTCTCGAGCTTCTCGACCGAATCTAGAAGCACCCAACAACACCAGCTTGTGAAATTCACTAATCTCGAGGATGCTCTCGACGTGTTCGACGAAATGCTTCAAAGGCGTCCTCTGCCTTCCGTTGTCCTTTTCACTCAAGTGTTCGGTCAACTTGCTAAGTTGAAGCATTACACGACAGTCATCTCGTTGAATAACAGAATGTTTGCGTCCGGAATTCGTCCTAATGTTTATACACTAAACATTATCATTAATTGCTTTTGTCGTTTGGGGAAAATGGGGTTTGGCTTGTCTATCATGGGAAACTTCTTCAAATTGAGTTTTGAATCAAATGTCGTGACCTTCAACACTCTAATCAACGGCTTTATTCTCCAGAATAGAGTGGCTGAGGCAGCAACACTTTTCAAGAAAATGTTGGATCGTGGTAATTGTAAACCGAATGTGGTCACTTTCGGTACCCTAGTAAAGGGCCATTGCTTGAAAGGTAACAACACTGCAGCAATCCAGTTGCTTAAGAAGATGGAAGAAGGGGCTTGCAAGCCAAACGTAGTTGCCTATAGCACGGTCATTGACAGTCTTTGCAAGGATACTCTAGTTGTTGATGCACTGAATCTCTTCTCAGAAATGAAGAGTAAGGGTATTGCCCCAGATGTCACGACCTATAACTCTTTGATTCATGGAGTTTGCAAATTACAGGATTGGAGAGAAGGTACAAGATTGTTGAATGAAATGGTGAGCAAACATATCTTTCCAAATGTGTGCACCTTTAGTGTCTTGGTTGATACATATAGTGAAGAGGGCATGGTCCAGGAAGCAAGTAGCGTGGTTGCAATGATGATTCAAAGAGATATCAAACCAGATACAATTACGTACAGTTCTCTTATGGATAGTTATTGTTTGCAAGGAGAAATGGATGAGGCGAAAAAGGTTTTTGAAGTAATGCTTAGCAGAGGCTGCATGGTTGGTGCTCATACTTATAACATATTGATAAACGGCTATGGTAAGCGTAAAATGATGGATGATGCCTGGATGCTTTTTCTAGAAATGTTTCATAGGGGAGTGGTTCCAGATACTATTACTTATAACACTCTTATGGATGGGTTTTGCAAGATGGGAAGAATACAAGATGCAAAAAACTTGTTCTCTCAAATGCAAGCTCGTGGCCAACTTCCAGATGTTCAAACTTATAATATTTTGTTGGATGGCCTTTGTAAAAGCCACCAACTTTCTATGGTGGTTGAATTGTTGGAAGAGATGGAAGGGAAGAAGTTGGATTTTGATGTTGTAACTTCCAATATTCTTATTGAAGGATTGTGCAAAGCAGAAAAAGTAGAATACGCATGGGATCTCTTTCGTAGTTTATCATCAAAAGGAACCCAACCTAATGTCAGGACATATACTATAATGATCAGTGGATTTTGTAACGGGGGGCTAACATGTGAAGCAGAAAACTTGCTAAGGAAAACGAAAGGGAAAGGCTGTTCTCCAGATGGTTGCACGTACAACACAATTATCCGAGGGTTCATCAATAACAATGAGACATCGAGGGCGATGAGACTTATTCAAGAAATGGTGGAGAGTGGTTTTTCTGCAGATGCATCAACTATGGAGTTGATCATTAATTCACCTGCTTTGTTGGCATTAATAGAAAAATCGTGATGAAAGTGATTTGCATCTTTGTTTTGAAAAGTTTCAGTGCATCCCTTCCTTGAATGCTGCATTGGAGGGAGTTGTTCCACTACCGAGTCCAGTTCAGGTAACCATTCATTCATGCATCGCCTAGTGATGTATCAAGTGATAGAGCAACTTTTATGTCACTCTTCTTTTAAGATTATGAAATCTGTTGGAGAAGTCAGAGTATCTGGACAGATATTATCATATTTATGGCTTGGTTTAACTTGTACGGACATTATCTATAAATAATTTTATAAGGAGATGAGTCTGATGGAAAAGCGATGGAAGAAATAAAGCTACAGTATACAGACAACGACTAATTGGGTCTCTTAGACATCAGAAATCTTCAGCATTGTTGCAAACATTAGTATTCTGAAGCTTCATTTCAACTGCAAATCCATAATTGTGCAATCTGATACTATAGATTATATCATCTGTCACATGCCTTGCCACACCATTATAATTTGTCTTTTGCTCGCTACTTGACTAGCGAAATTCAACAGAAGAAATTGAATTCGACTCATCTAAGTGCTGCACGGGATTTGCAGGAAACTTCATTTCAGACGTTTCTCCCCGCAGAAGCTTGTTCTTGGATCCTGGCCTTGTTTCCTCAATCAGTCGGCATATCTCGCACCATCAGAATAGCAGTCATAATCTCTTTCAACCATGGATGCCCATCTTGAACAACATTCAGAACAAACTATGGCCTGCAAGTTTGGAGGCATTCCTCTCATCCAGCAAGCTTCTTCCTCCCTTCAACCTCAGCCTCACCATTGAGTCTGGTTTTTGGTTTCCTCACCATGTTCTCATATGGATGGAAACTCTCTCGGTCAAAAGGTTTTTCAGGGTTTAGATCTTTTGGTTATTCTTTATGGTAAAGTGCTATCGATGATCATTCGAACTTGGGTCCAAAAAAGTGTGAATACGTTACGTTATTCTTGTCAATTGACTTAAAACCCATAAAAAATGAGCACATTAATTTTGGTCCATTGATTTGATTCATATAGAAAGAGAGTATATAGTTGAATTGTTCCGACCAATTGACCTCACTAACGTAGATGGTCTACAATTTAATTTGAACAAGTAATCCAAAAAAATTAATGAAAGGAGAAAAAAGAAAATAATCGCCCACCGTGGGGCTCGAACCCACGACCACAAGGTTAAGAGCCTTGCGCTCTACCAACTGAGCTAGACGGGCTGCTTGTGAGTTCTGGGACCCACAAGTAACAAGACTTCTGCATTTGAGGTTAAGATCATTGCGCTCTAACAACCGAGTTTTTTATTTTATTTTATTTATCACAAAGTCAACTTTCGTTAAGATAAAAACTAGTACAAGGCTCAAAAAGGATCGAAAAAACAACTACAGGAAAAGTAAACGACCTAAACAATATGAGAACAACAACCCAATATACAACGGGAGACCCACACAAGTTTAGGCCCAAAGGCATCAGAAAATAGACAATAAAAATCCCTAAACTCCAGTAGCCAAGACCACATCGTCGCTATTATCACATCCTCGGAGGAAGCCAAACTTCGAACCGAGAAAGTAGACACCAGATCTAAGTCTCATTCACGAACCTCTGCAAACATATAAAAACAAAATATCTTACGGGTAGAGAGTGAGGCTAAGAGGTATGTAAAATACCCAACGCTTGGCCTTGATGTAGAGCTAGACGGGCTGCTTGTGAGTTTTGGGACCCACAAGTAATAAGAAGCATTTATGGTGATAAACCACGCTTTAAAGGGTGCGTTTTAAATCGTGTTTATGCAGCAGTCCCACATCGACCGACTCTTCTGTCTATAAGTGCTTTATATACTGTCCGTCTGCAAGGAAGCTTATCCCTTCGGGGACATTCAATAAAATTGAAATAATACATAGAAGATTAGCATGGCTCCTGCGCAAGAATGACATGCATAAATCGAGAAATTGTCCGCATTTCTTTTTTAATTCCTTTCCGTTTGCAGATCAATTTTTCTTTTGAATCCTTCATCTCCTCTGCTTTCGATGAAGTAAGACTAAGCTCACAAATTTATTATCCTTAGTCGGAACATTTTCCTACTTATAATGAAATAAATTGCCGTTAGTTGGAATCTAATTACAAGTTTTTAAATTTGTAGAGATGTAGAACAACATATAAAAATATCATGGATGCATATCCACCATTCGAGTTTCCACTAATTGCAAATGTATCACCTTTTTTGCTTTTTCTTTTTATTTTATTTTATTTTATTTTATTTAATGCAACAATAGGTGATTTTCATTAAACAAAGGTCATTACAGATGGTAAACTAAGATGGAGACTCCTCAAGGAGGATATCTAAAATTATGGTCAGTGGATAGTCCAACCAAATACATTCATGGGGAACTGTAAGACCAAATCTACCTAGAAGATGGGCAACCGCGTTGGCTTGGTTGAGTGAATGGGAAGAGGAAGCTTCAATGATCGTCAACTGTAAAGCCTTGATATCCTCAATAATTTGCCCAACCAGGGAGAGATTAGTCGAAGTGACCCACAATGCTTCAATGGTCTGAAGCGAATCAGATTCAAAAATCATATTGTGAAAGCTACTAGAACACGCCCAAACCAAAACCGAACGGAATGCCAATGCTTCCGCCTAAAGGGGGTGAAAGTATCCATGAAATTTCCAGCTTTTGCAGCCACAAAAGTGCCAGTAGAGTCTCTTAACAATCAGACCAAAACCCTCGAGCTTTGCAAATGCATTTAGGAGAGGGGTAGACTGAATGAGATTGGTTTCCTCCGTAGAGAATAGGAAGATAAGGGCCTCGTTCCTCCAGCACTTCAGAACCAGATCAATCAAATCACAGACTATATGAGAGCTACAGTTAGGGGGTTTTGAGGCAAAGGGACGAAAAGTAAAAGGCAATGGCAACCATGGGTCTGCCCAAATCCTGATTGAGCTTCCCACCCCAACTTGCCAGCAGTAGCCCCTCGAGAGAATGGTCCGACTAGCACAAATGCTTTTCCAACAAAATGATGCATCATTATTAACCCGAGCATCCAGGAAAGATGTGTTCAGAAAATATTTAGCTTTCAACACTTAGGCTACTATAGATGTTGGATTGGACAGTATCCTCCACCCCTGTTTGGCAAGCATTCCCAGGTTAAAAGCGAAAAGGTTATGAAACCCAACTCCACCTTCATTCTTCGATTAACATAGATTGTTCCAGGAACACCAATGAATCTTTCAATCCCCCTCGTCACCATTCCACCACAATGAAGTAACTAGTTTATCTAAGTCCGCACAAAAATATTTTGGTAGGAGATAGCAGCTCATGGTAAACACGGGGATTGCTTGGGCCACCGTTTTAACCAAAACTTCCTTACTCGTTGCATTGAGGAGTTTCCCTTTCCAATTTTGTAGCCGCTTCCATAGTCGTTCTTTAATGTACCCGAAGCAGCTACTACGGTTTCGGCCCACAGGGTGGGCATGCCCAAGTATTTCTCATGCCTGGAGACACATTGAACACCGAAGATAGTATTTAGCCGATCCTTTATGGGGGGTTTGACATTCTTACTGAAGTATACTTCACTCTTATCCAAGTTGACTTTCTGTCCAGAAGCCAATTCGTAAGCACAGAGAACATTTGTGACTTAAGAACACTCAGATTCGTTTGCACATCAAAAAAACAAGCTATCATTTGCAAACAAGATGTGGCTTAAAGGTGGAGCACCTGAGCAAATAAACACACATATGATCAACTTGTCAGACTCAATTTTAGCAATTTGGGCATAAAGGCCTTCTGTACATAGGAGAAATAGATAAGGGGATAGAGGGTCGCCTTGGCGAATGCCCCTAGATGGATGGAGGTAACCCCTTGGGCATCCATTAATGATAAAGGAATAAGTCACAGAAGTAAAGCAAACCATCATCAATTCCACCCATTTGTGAGAAAAGCCAAATTTCGTGAGAATTCCTTGGAGGTAACCCCAATTAATCATGTCATACGCCTTACTAATGTCCAGCTTTAGAGACATAAGACCGTTGTTTCTGTGGTGACGTTTAAAAATATGGTTGGAGACCTCGGCAGCCAAAATAATATTGTCAGATATATTCCAACCGGGAACAAAGGCACTCTGGTAATGAGAGATGATGTGGGGTAGAACGGTTTTGAGCCTATTTGCCAAAACCTTTTAGGCAATTTTGAACAGAACATTGTACAGGCTAATTGGCCTCAAGTGAGTCATATCTTCAAGATGCTTTTGCTTAGGTATAAAGGATACCCGAGTAAAGAGAGAAAACCCAAAACAACCTTAAAGATATCCTTGCCCACCACATGCCAATAATGTTGGTAGAAATATGGGGTCATCTCGTCCGGGACTGGTACCGTGGATGGGTCCATTTGGAAAAGTGTCATCTTCACCTCGTCCTCACAAAATGGTTGATCGAGAGATTGATTCATTTGGGTCGTCACCCACCACTGCATGGGACCATGCCTCCCGAATTACATCACACATCCGTCATGAGATGCCCAAAATTCCTCAAAACGGAATGTGTTCCTAGTCCGTCAATTCGATGTGCATCCCTATTAACCGAAATAAGAAGAGGCACATGATCAGATTTACTAGGATTTAAGTGTTGGACGGTAACACAGTTGAAAATATCCATCCAATGAAACTTGGCCATGACCCTGTCTAAGCGTTCCATGATACCACCAGATTTCATGGTGATCCAAGTAAATGGGAAACCCGAAAAGCCCAAATCAAGGAGATTGCAGTCATTTACAACCGCCCTAAAAGCAAGAATTTGGTTGATCGGACAAGTCGGCGCCCTTTCATTCTTGTTGGGATGAAGTAACTCATTGAAGTTGCCGCCGATAACCCATGGTAGTGAGCTTGAACGCGCAAGAGCCCGAAGAGTATCCCAGGACAAATGACAATCATTCGTGGTAGGATGGCCGTAGAATCCAGTAAGTTGCTAGTGGTGAGTATCCCCAATTCCCACAATCTCCGAATCAATGAAGCGATCGGAGAAATTAAAAACTTGCAGATTGATATCATTGACCCAAAACAAACAGAGTCCCCTAGATTGGCCTTGTGAATGAACTTCCAAACATCTATCAAATCCCAACTTATGCTTCAAAGAAATAATAGTCCCCGTATCAAGTTTAGTTTCACATAAAAAACCAACGTGAGATCTTGTTGCCAGATCAGGTCCTGCAACGCTTGAACTTTTTGGAGGTTCCCAAGCCCCCAGCAATTCCAAATCAGTGTTTTCATAACTGGTGGCAGGGCTGAAACCCGTCAGCCTCCGCCTGTCCCATGTGGGAAAGACTTTGTTTTCTTCCCAATAGTCATTTTTCCTCTGATTCCACCAAATCTTTCAATGGATTGATGACCACCTCGCAAAGGCCTCCACCTCTATAAGCTGATCCAGAGCTGGTAGAAGAGACGCACTGACCCGCCTTGAGACCACGGTTGTTGTTCTGATATCCACCTGTGAATTTTGCACCCCTAGACTTCGGATCTGAAAGTTAGAGGGGTTAAGAGCTTTGTTTGTTTGGCATGAGGTGATGGACTTTGTCTCACAGAAAGTCCATCGCCATTGGATTCACGAACCATCTGACTTGCTAAATTATAAGCAATTTCATCCAAATCCTGGATTTTTGTTTTAAGGGGAAAAACAGTCCAATACCTTGAAATTAGTTGGGCTGGCCCGGACCTTCTCAGAGGCCTAAAGTAGGCCCACATAATTTTGCAAGGCCCATAGGGGTAGGCGAAAGCCCATGAGGGTGCCATTGGTAAATTGGGTTCCGTAACTATCCAGATGCCATATGTGGCCGAGATCAGGGGGTGGGGATTTAATCGTGTGGTGGAAGGTTACCCAGCATTGGAAGTGTCAAGATTGGTCCTTGGTAGGGATGAGTGGGGAACCAACATGTCAGAAATGGTAAAGGATTCAGACAGTCCCCCAAGGGTTTGTTGTTGACACCTGCCACATCATTGTGACTGGAAAATTCCTTGTTCTTTTATGACGCCAGAAAACGGTTCGCCGGAGCATCGACATCATCGTCAGGTACGCCGTAAAAATCGTCGTCCCCGCAGTCCCATTTTCGTCGCCAGTGCAAGTCCTTTGTGCCAGAGCCAGAAGTAACGCGTCTGGGGGGAAGGAGGAGAGGGTTCGCCCTGGACAGAGGTTGAGCACAAAGAGAGTCCGTGTACCTGTTCTCGCCGGAAGGCAGAGGTAGAGCGGGGCAGGGGCATCCCCTGGAATGATCCAGACGGCCACACTAGTGGCAAAAAATGCGGAGTCCCTCATGTTTGAGACGGATAGTGTAGGATTCGCGGGTGGGCCACGGGGCAGAGAAGCAAGTGAGTACTAAGGAATTTCAAAAAATCTAAGATTACTAAGGAATTCCAAAACAACAAAAATTGAAATGATAGAATTTTATTTTCAAGAATTTGTGAATTCTTTTGTTTGGTTACCTAAAAGACAATGGAATTTGAATACGGAATTTATTATTTTTAAACTCTCATTCATATAAATTGGTAAATGATACATATTTACATGCAATTTAAACTTGGGAATTTGAGGTTTCAAATTCAAAGTTTTTTTTCTACACAAAAATTCTAAATTTTTATGTCTATGAATCCAAACAGAAAATTGGTGCATGTTAATTTATAAATTCCTACCTTTGTTTAAATTCCAAGTTTATTTCCCTTATTCAAACATAGTGGGAATATTAGAATTCCAATTAGATGCATTTTAATGTCATTGAAATCTTCCGTTGTGTTCAAATCTTCTGCACTCATTTTGTGGATGAACTCTCTATCGTCTCTATCATTTTTAACAAATGTTAAAAAACTTAATCCCCTTTAACTTTGTTGTTATAAACTTAATACGGTCAATCAATAATGTCACAAAGAAACCACACACAAAATAAGTGCAGAAGATTTGATGGTCGTCCATTTCTGGACTAATCTATCTTAATTTCCAAGGGTGACAATTTTGCAGACCCAAAAAAGGCCTACAATTTTGTTGTCTTATCATGTTGACAGTGTCGCAGCTCTAAGATCTTGTGGAGTCAAATGCGACGAAAGATATTAGAAACTTTGTGCCTGTGTCTTACAGATGATATGATCAAAACACGCTTATCCAAGTTTTTCTCCGTTATAAATCGAACACGTGATCTCAAATGCAAGGATAAATGACAGTGTTATAAATCGAACACGTGATTTCAAATGCATGGATAAATGACGGTGTTAAGTTCAAATCGTATTACAAACTATACTAAAGAGAACTCAATGTCCTGTTTAGATTAATTTGACGCTTTTATAACAAAACGAAAACGCACATCCTTCACAGAAACGAGAGAGAAAAATGAGAAAGGTGCTATTATTAATTTCTTCAGCTCAAGTTTCTTAAATATCACATTCAAAGCCTGCTTGCTGCAACTCCTAAATTTTTCTCCCGATATCTTTTCGAGGGGTTTAAGATTCAAATTTGAGATTAACTTACGATTTTTAATCTCCCTGTTTCTCTTCTATGTGACAACTCTCTCTTTTCTACCACACTCACATAGCATACACTATTGTATTCCTCATAGTTCATCCTTCAAATCGTCTGCGCTGCTGCCGCTCCCTTGGCTTTCTGTTGCAGCAGACCCCTCTGATTTTGGCGTTGATGCTGGCTTCTGGAGCTTGAAAGGGATTGATGCGTTTTTCTTGAGAAACTTGTAGAATGCCACCACTGTACGGTCACAGTCTACGGGAATCTGGTTTATCAAGGAACCAGATATTCTACGTCAGACGCAAACAAGGATGAACAAGAAAATATATGCAGAAGCACATAAGAGAAGAATGCATTTAACAATTCTACATGCCACTTACTGGATCAAAGCTCTTATTTCCCGCTGGGAAGAATAGAAGTGTGGGGAACCCATCAGCCTGCAAAAATTAAAAGAACAGCAATTAACCGCAAAGCTCTTGTTTCTAACAGACATTCAGCCTTTACCCCGAGACGTGGACATTGACTTTAGATATTAAAACCATAAACCTAATGCCTTTTTCTTCCAACGAAAATTTTGGCCCCAGAATTCTTGAATAGGCAATTAATATACGCACCCTATCATTTAACCCACAGCAACTTGACATTACCTTTCCCCTGGGATGCTCATTTGTGGTTCCGTCCATCTTGGCTATAACAATAGAGTCAATGCCTCGTAAATGTTTGGCAAGCTTGTTGTAGGTTGGCTCCAGAGATTGGCAATGCCCACACCAGGGTGCATAAATCTGAGAAGATAATCCTTCAAAACATGAGAACCTTGACAAATTTTAATCAAATATTTGTTTGTTTCTTATTTTGCAGTTTTACCTCAAGAAGAACATCCTTTGACTCGTCCAAGACAATGTCATCAAAGTTATTCCCAACCACTATCTTCACATCCCCGTCGTTCTGTGCCAATCAAATAAAACATATAAATTTGAATAGTGGACCAACACAACAGAATTAGGTGGATGAACAAAACATGAACAAAACTTAACACTTACAGTTTCGGGAATTGGATCTGACTTATAGAAAGGTTTAAGTTTGTCCTCAATAAAGTCCTCCCCAAAAGTCTAAAAACATAAATTCACCAGATACAGTTAGAATGTATAAAATGGAGCGGGCGCCCACACAAGCAGATTGAGAGAGAGAGAGAGAGAGAGACGCAACCTTTAATTTAGCCAAGGTCACCTCTCCGTCAAGAACAAATTTCCTACCATCATCATTTCCGGTATACCCAAGAACCTGTTAGGAATAAAATTATCAACTTCATAGCACAAATAAATACTCGAATATGTAGAAATACAACTGTACAACTATGTTTCCAAAGGAAAAATAATTTATTTAAATACAAAGGTTTGGAAAAGCTCACCGTTGGAGCTTCACTAGTAACACCAAAATAATCTGAAACTGGCTTTCCGATATCTTCGTTATCCGTTTCCACATGTACAAAGATAAGCTGCAAGCAACCACACACACATTATACAAACATAGGTTGCAAGCCTTGTCCTTTTTTAACAAAATAAGACTGCAATGGGTAGCTTAGCGGCCAAAAAGGATCAGATGCTCAGATTATGCGGGTCATATATAGTGGCCACAGAGAACAAATGAAGCAACACATTAGAAGTTAATACAAAATGACCAACCTACTTAAAGGACAAGGTATTTGTTTACTCTGTATATTTCTATTGAAACAATATTCTGTTAATACGAAGAGATGAGCACAAACCGAAACCACACATTTTAGCAGAGCGCAAACTGAAAATCCTAATAATGCCGAGAAAAAGAGTTCCTGGAAAATTTTCAGTAACCAAAGCCTACAAGGATTACCAAATTGAAACTTTACACGACAAAACATCCTCCCCCTGTCCCTGTCCCCTAATGCACTAAAAAAATAAAAGGAACACGATGCTGGAACTACAACCACTGTCAGCTTCTCCTTTACACGTGACGCACTAAGAACAAGGTATTTCGAGCCTAGACTGTTTAAAAACCTTTGTGTAATTGTTATTTTAGATGCTCTAGAACAATTTCTATGACAGCAACCCAACTCATAGAACATAGCTAATAGTAATCATACCTTTCCTTTGAAAAGTTGTGCAGCCTTTTGAAATTCAGGGAGAGACTTCTCTGAATCTTTTGAAGTGGCAAACAGCAACAGCTGAGTATAGAAAGATTATATGTCAATCAGCATGAAATGTTTAATACTCTGTTGTAAAGCGTTTCTGATTGAGGTCACATCTACAAAAGAAAAAATAAAAAAATGTAACAAATTACCTGTTTCTTGATTGTACTTTCAAAAATTTGTGGGGCATTATCCCTAGTAAAAGTGATAACCAAAGGAAGCTTGTTGGCAAAGACAAACTCGGCAATTGCAGACTTATCAAATTTACCATCTGCAGAAATGAGAAACTGAGTATAAAGAAATTCAACCCAAAAACTCTATCTGAGACATCAATGTGATAACAATATAGAAACTAACCAAAATAACTTAGTTTCTCAGCCTCCTTCTTTAGCAGGACCAAAGCAGGGCGCTTAACTTCAGCATCAAGATGGAAAAGTTTTGCCACCTTGGGATCTACAGTTTGGTAAAAGGTGACCTCATCTTCAAGTCTTGAAGCAGCAGCAAGCTCGTCGCTCTCAGGACCCTTTGAACATAAGAACAACACAAAATTAGAACAAGTATCAATATCATGGGATATGGAAGACAAATTACAATAGCTAACAAGATTAAATAAGGAGATCTTCTAGCCACCTTTCTTTTCCTTTTCTGTTTCGATAATTCATTTTACATATATCAATTTTATTCCATTAAACAAAAAATAGTGTTTTGCATGCCTCATCAATCACCTATTTCTGAATTCCTATTCTATATTCTGTGTAATTACGGCCAACCAGTGTATTTATGCACATTAATCATAATCTAATACATTATTATAACAATCAAAAGATTAAGAATTTTAGATTTCATAAAAATTTGACAAAAACGGGGCAAAATTATGAAAAAGCAAAAACCATACCACCAGAGAGTTGAGGTAGCCCAAAACGACTTTACTTTCAGCAGTCAAAATACGTTCAGCATCTTCCAATGTGGTCACGTTTTGAATTCCAGGTCCAATCTTTTTCTTAATCCAGGTTACAATTCCCTCCCTGAATTCACATTTCCAAAAATTAAAAACAATCCATAAAATTTTAAAAATTAAAAATTGGGCTTTGTAATTTTCATAATTCTATTAAATTAATCAAAACAAAGAAACTCACTTGGTTCTTTGACCTGTGTAAGGCTTGTGAACGCCATCAATGAAGAAGAAGATAGTCGGGAAACCCTCGACGCCGTACTCCTGCGACAGCTCGTTCTCCTCCGTGGCGTCAACCTTGGCCAAAACTACATCTTCGCCCTTGAGCTCGGTGGCTGCCGCCGCGTACTCCGGGTTCAAGGCCTGGCAGTGTCCGCACCACGGCGCGTAGAACTCGACCATCATGAATCTATTCTTCTCCACTGCATCGCTGAAGTTCGCCGCCTTCAAAACGACGACGTCCTTCTCGTCTACCTCTGGCTGCTTGTACGAGTCCTCATGATCGCCGCCCTCGTCGAAATCGGAGTAGTTCTCGAGATCGTCGAAATTGTGACAAAGAGCCACCTACCAAACCAAAAATATAAAATAAAAAGTTATATATTAAGTCATGAACAGCTGAGCAGAGAGTGGTGTTTTTGTCATTGACAAGTATGGCGGTCCACCCAACATTACATATAACACAAGATAATTAAGAATTATCTTTCAATTAATAAGAAATTAATCATATCTAAGCAAAAAGTTACAGTGGATTCCGAAAAATTACTCTATTTGGATGCAAAAATCTAAGATTACTAAGGAATTTCAAAACAACAAAAATTGAAATGACAGAATTTTATTTTCTAGAATTTGTGAATTCTTTTGTTTGGTTACCTAAAAGAACAATGGAATTTAAATACGAAATTTGTTATTTTTAAACTCTCATTCATATAAATTGGAAAATGAAACCTAGTTACATGCAATTTAAACTTGGGAATTGGAGGTCTCAAATTCAGAAGTTTTTTTTCCACACAGAAATTCTAAATTTTTATGTCCATGAGTCCAAACAAAAAATTGGTGTATGTCAATTTATAAATTCTGACTTTTGTTCAAATTCCAAGTTTATTTCCCTCATCCAAACATAGTGGGAATATTAGAATTCCAATTAGATGCATTTTTATGTTATTGAAATCTTTCGTTGTGTTCAAATCTTTTGCACTCATTTTGTGGATGAACTCTCTATGGTTTCATCATTTTTAACATATGTTAAAAAACTTAATCCTTCTTAACTTTGTTGTCATAAACTTAATATATGTCAATGAATAATATCATAAAAAAATCACACATAAAATAAGTACAGAAGATTTGATGGACGTCCATTTCTGGACTAACCTATCTTAATTTCCAAGGGTGACAATTTTGCAGACCCAAAAAAGGCCTACAATTTTGTCGTCGTCTTATCATGTTGACAATGTCGCAGCTCTAAGATCTTGTGGAGTAAAATGCGACGAAAAATACTAGAAACTTTGTGCTTGTGTTGTGTATATGATCAAACATGCTTATCCAAGTTTTTCTCCGTTATAAATCGAACACGTGATCTCAAATGCAAGGATAAATGACGGTGTTATAAATCGAACGGATGATATGATCAAACACGCTTATCCAAGTTTTTCTCCGTTATAAATCGAACACATGATCTTAAATGCATAGATTAAGTTCATATCGTATTACAAACTATACTAAAGAGAACTCAATGTCCTGTTTAGATTAATTTGACGCTTTTATAACAAAACGAAAACGCTTCACAGAAACGAGAGACAAAAATGAGAAAGGTGCTATTATTAATTTCTTCAGCTCAAGTTTCTTAAATATCACATTCAAAACCTGCTTGCTGCAACTCCTAAATTTTTCTCCCGATATCTTTTCGAGGGGTTTAAGATTCAAATTTGAGATTAACTTACGATTTTTAATCTCCCTGTTTCTCTTCTATGTGACAACTCTCTCTTTTCTACCACACTCACATAGTAGGCAGACAAATTAGCATACATTATTGTATTCCTCATAGTTCATCCTTCAAATCGTCTGCGCTGCTGCCGCTCCCTTGGCTTTCTGTTGCAGCAGACCCCTCTGATTTTGGCGTTGATGCTGGCTTCTGGAGCTTGAAAGGGATTGATGCGTTTTTCTTGAGAAACTTGTAGAATGCCACCACTGTACGGTCACAGTCTACGGGAATCTGGTTTATCAAGGAACCAGATATTCTACGTCAGACGCAAACAAGGATGAACAAGAAAATATATGCAGAAGCACATAAGAGAAGAATGCATTTAACAATTCTACATGCCACTTACTGGATCAAAGCTCTTATTTCCCGCTGGGAAGAATAGAAGTGTGGGGAACCCATCAGCCTGCAAAAATTAAAAGAACAGCAATTAACCGCAAAGCTCTTGTTTCTAACAGACATTCAGCCTTTACCCCGAGACGTGGACATTGACTTTAGATATTAAAACCATAAACCTAATGCCTTTTTCTTGCAACGAAAATTTTGGCCCCAGTATTCTTGAATAGGCAATTAATATACGCACCCTATCATTTAACCCACAGCAACTTGACATTACCTTTCCCCTGGGATGCTCATTTGTGGTTCCGTCCATCTTGGCTATAACAATAGAGTCAATGCCTCGTAAATGTTTGGCAAGCTTGTTGTAGGTTGGCTCCAGAGATTGGCAATGCCCACACCAGGGTGCATAAATCTGAGAAGATAATCCTTCAAAACATGAGAACCTTGACAAATTTTAATCAAATATTTGTTTGTTTCTTATTTTGCAGTTTTACCTCAAGAAGAACATCCTTTGACTCGTCCAAGACAATGTCATCAAAATTATTCCCAACCACTATCTTCACATCCCCGTCGTTCTGTGCCAATCAAATAAAACATATAAATTTGAATAGTGGACCAACACAACAGAATTAGGTGGATGAACAAAACATGAACAAAACTTAACACTTACAGTTTCGGGAATTGGATCTGACTTATAGAAAGGTTTAAGTTTGTCCTCAATAAAGTCCTCCCCAAAAGTCTAAAAACATAAATTCACAAGATACAGTTAGAATGTATAAAATGGAGCGGGCGCCCACACAAGCAGATTGAGAGAGAGAGAGAGAGAGAGAGAGAGACGCAACCTTTAAATTAGCCAAGGTCACCTCTCCGTCAAGAACAAATTTCCTACCATCATCATTTCCGGTATACCCAAGAACCTGTTAGGAATAAAATTATCAACTTCATAGCACAAATAAATACCGGAATATGTAGAAATACAACTGTACAACTATGTTTCCGAAGGAAAAATAATTTATTTAAATACAAAGGTTTGGAAAAGCTCACCGTTGGAGCTTCACTAGTAACACCAAAATAATCTGAAACTGGCTTTCCGATATCTTCGTTATCCGTTTCCACATGTACAAAGATAAGCTGCAAGCAACCACACACACATTATACAAACATAGGTTGCAAGCCTTGTCCTTTTTTAACAAAATAAGACTGCAATGGGTAGCTTAGCGGCCAAAAAGGATCAGATGCTCAGATTATGCGGGTCATATATAGTGGCCACAGAGAACAAATGAAGCAACACATTAGAAGTTAATACAAAATGACCAACCTACTTAAAGGACAAGGTATTTGTTTACTCTGTATATTTCTATTGAAACAATATTTTGTTAATACGAAGAGATGAGCACAAACCGAAACCACACATTTTAGCAGAGCGCAAACTGAAAATCCTAATAATGCCGAGAAAAAGAGTTCCTGGAAAATTTTCAGTAACCAAAGCCTACAAGGATTACCAAATTGAAACTTTACACGACAAAACATCCTCCCCCTGTCCCTGTCCCCTAATGCACTAAAAAAATAAAAGGAACACGATGCTGGAACTACAACCACTGTCAGCTTCTCCTTTACACGTGACGCACTAAGAACAAGGTATTTCAAGCCTAGACTGTTTAAAAACCTTTGTGTAATTGTTATTTTAGATGCTCTAGAACAATTTCTATGACAGCAACCCAACTCATAGAACATAGCTAATAGTAATCATACCTTTCCTTTGAAAAGTTGTGCAGCCTTTTGAAATTCAGGGAGAGACTTCTCTGAATCTTTTGAAGTGGCAAACAGCAACAGCTGAGTATAGAAAGATTATATGTCAATCAGCATGAAATGTTTAATACTCTGTTGTAAAGCGTTTCTGATTGAGGTCACATCCACAAAGGAAAAAATCAAAACATTTAACAAATTACCTGTTTCTTGATTGTACTTTCAAAAATTTGTGGGGCATTATCCCTAGTAAAAGTGATAACCAAAGGAAGCTTGTTGGCAAAGACAAACTCGGCAATTGCAGACTTATCAAATTTACCATCTGCAGAAATGAGAAACTGAGTATAAAGAAATTCAACCCAAAAACTCTATCTGAGACATCAATGTGATAACAATATAGAAACTAACCAAAATAACTTAGTTTCTCAGCCTCCTTCTTTAGCAGGACCAAAGCAGGGCGCTTAACTTCAGCATCAAGATGGAAAAGTTTTGCCACCTTGGGATCTACAGTTTGGTAAAAGGTGACCTCATCTTCAAGTCTTGAAGCAGCAGCAAGCTCGTCACTCTCAGGACCCTTTGAACATAAGAACAACACAAAATTAGAACTAGTATCAATATCATGGGATATGGAAGACAAATTACAATAGCTAACAAGATTAAATTAGGAGATCTTCTAGCCACCTTTGTTTTCCTTTTCTGTTTCAATAATTCGTTTTACATTTATCAATTTTATTCCTCATCAATCACCTATTTCTGAATTCCTATTCTATATTCTGTGTAATTACGGCCAACCAGTGTATTTATGCACATTAATCATAATCTAATACATTATTATAACAATCAAAAGATTTAAGAATTTTAGATTTCATAAAAATTTGACAAAAACGGGGCAAAATTTTGAAAAAGCAAAAACCATACCACCAGAGAGTTGAGGTAGCCCAAAACGACTTTACTTTCAGCAGTCAAAATACGTTCAACATCTTCCAATGTGGTCACGTTTTGAATTCCAGGTCCAATCTTTTTCTTAATCCAGGTTACAATTCCCTCCCTGAATTCACATTTCCAAAAATTAAAAACAATCCATAAAATTTTAAAAATTAAAAATTGGGCTTTGTAATTTTCATAATTCTATCAAATTAATCAAAACAAAGAAACTCACTTGGTTCTTTGGCCTGTGTAAGGCTTGTGAACGCCATCAATGAAGAAGAAGATAGTCGGGAAACCCTCGACGCCGTACTCCTGCGACAGCTCGTTCTCCTCCGTGGCGTCAACCTTGGCCAAAACTACATCTTCGCCCTTGAGCTCGGTGGCTGCCGCCGCGTACTCCGGGTTCAAGGCCTGGCAGTGTCCGCACCACGGCGCGTAGAACTCGACCATCATGAATCTATTCTTCTCCACTGCATCGCTGAAGTTCGCCGCCTTCAAAACGACGACGTCCTTCTCGTCTACCTCTGGCTGCTTGTACGAGTCCTCATGATCGCCGCCCTCGTCGAAATCGGAGTAGTTCTCGAGATCGTCGAAATTGTCCTCGTCGTAGTGGTCCGAATCTGGATAGTGCGGCGCGGCGTCGCCGTGGTCAGTGGGCTCCTCGAGGAAGCTGAGATCCTCGTCGTCGTCGTCGGTAAGGTGCGAGTCCTTGCAGAGAACCGAGTGGGAGAAAAAGAGGAGGGCACTGAGTGCGAATGCGAGAACGAGTCGACTCGCCATTCTTTGAGTGAGAGTGAGATCTGGTTTTAGCAGGGGTTTATAGAGGAGGGGGACGAGGAAGGGAAGACAGGAGAAGTCAACACCTGGTGCGACGTCGTTTGGGAGGCGTTAAAGAACCGCTTTACCGTTGCAGCAGTTGCTGCTGGATTTGGTTTTTTCAAAGCGTTAAGCATCTTTCACGTTGATCAGAATCAAGAGAGTTTTAATGAAATATTTTTAGTATTATTTAATTTGAATCTTGAGGGCATTTTTACCTAAAAAATCATTTATATTATTATTTACTTACAATACATTTTTGTTATGTTGGTTAAAATTCAAAATTTTCAAGCATTTTTTATTGATTTTTCTTTAAATCAAAGCATTTTGTAGATTGGAAGGTGACTTAAGAAATTACCAAAGAAAAAAAAATGTAACCTGGGTAGTAATTTTTCTTGATAATTTTCCTATTTTAGTGTAAAAATTGAACATAGAACTCATCTAGGTATGGTTTGATCAGGATGAACAGTTTAGGCAGTGTTTCGTCCCGAGTAATGTTAGGTAAATTATTTTTTTAGACCAAATTTGCAAACTATTATTGTGTTATCAACTTATCGATAGTAAATAAGCACGTAAATCAATACTTAAATAATAACTCAATCGTCAACAACCAAATTATATGTTTCATAAAATCATTGAGTAAGGAAAGAAAATGTCATTTTTGTAAATGGCCAATTCAAGTGGTTAATTTTTGTAGAAAACAAGTTCTCTCAATATTCCTTTCGTCCAAAAGCTTTGTAAATGAGCAATTCAAGTGGTTAATTTTTAGGTTCAAATCTAACCTCTTCATTGACTAAAAAAAATTGGTAAATTTGCAACAAGATTTAAAAATCATAAATTGAAGTAGTGCACAAAAATATATGCATGATATAAATAAATGAAATTATTAATTCTATAACCACGAGCTGGTGGCCTAAGTGGTAAATGGCGGATTGTGAGGCTGGTGTGGAAGCCAAACTTGTGACCAAGAAGAGGTTGAAATGCTTTTATGAGTTTTCTCGGTCTTCGAAAAAGATGTATAACCGTGATTTGCCACCAATTATCTCTATTTTAAAAAAAAACAAAAAAAAAATATTAATTCTATGTTGGAGATGTGGTTTACACGATCTGCAGCTTCAGTTGCTTGGCATGGAAGCAGCACAATGTTAGCAAAAGCTAAGGATTTTGCAATGGATCTCAAAAAAGGGTCTCTTTACTTCTAACGCAACTTTGGCTATCGAATAAATCCCAATAGAAAATCCTTCCAAATGGCTACATCAAATGGAATAACTAACTAGCTTTTGATCTATTGATATTTTATATTCTTATGCATGCAATGTGCTACTTGGTATGTGAAAATTTGCACAAAAAGTGTGTTGGGTAATTTGGACTACAAACGAATCGTTTCAAATGGTTTGAATTTGTTATAATCGTTCTTGTTGGACCCCGTTTTGGATGGTTTTGGTTTTCACCAAAAAATTGCTTCATTTAAATGTTAGAATTAATTATATTTTATGCCCTCATGTTTGGGTGCGATTTCAATCTTGTACCTCAAAATTAGTGTTCTAAAAATCGGCCTAGGTGCCGGGCAGAGGTGTGTCGATGCGATTAGGTCCGAATCGTTAAGAAAAATCAGGGAGCTGTTAGGCACCCGCCTAGGCTCTCTTAGGCGGCTATCTAGACGGAGTGAAATGGTTTCCTGGGAAGAAATTCCAAACAGAAACCCAAAATCGCAAACTCGAATTTAAACTTGAAATTAACATGCAAAGCATGGGTTAAGCTACCTGAGTTTCGAACGGGACTAATTCGAGCTCAAGGGACCCCAAGTTCGACGGGTCCCTCGCCGAAGCTCCACGCCATAAGCTCAATTTTCAAAGGTTGTAGCTCGATTCCATTAGAGCAACTCTCACCGAGAACCCCTGCTTGGATTCTCCTACTTTCCATCACAGAATTTAACATGCAAAGGTACCATAGGGATCCCCAGGTTACGCAGGTCTTGTATTTGGTGGTTTGGGGTCTCAATTTAATTGGAATTTGTTGTGATGGTGCCTGGAGCTCTCTTTGACTATGGTGGTTTAGAAAGAAGGTAGAGAGTTTGAAAGGAGAGAGAGAGAGAGAGAGAGAGAGAGAAAGAGAGCAAGCTGTAATCTTAGAGGAAAAGATGGTTTCAACTTTCAAGAGAAGGTAGAGAGTTCGAAAAGAGAGAAAAAGAGAGAAAGAGGAGAGAACCGGTTTTCAAAAACAAAAATGGTGGTGATGTGTAAATGATGATAAGAATTGGTGGTTCAGTGTGTAGGTTTAGAGAGAGAGGGAGAGAGTGACGTGAGAGTGGGGTGTGTCTGTGTCAGAGTAAAGAGAAAAGATGTGAGAAAGGTGAGAGAGAGAGATGGGACCAGTTGATATTAAATGGGGAAGGATGCATGCTCTGACTGGTTTTGGTGCTCCAAAGTTGAAAGTGTCACCAACCCAGATAAAATTAAAATCATAAATAAAAGACTCATGCTCGGATCGGTTTTGGCTCCAAAGTTCAAAGTGGACACCAATAAAATCATAAATAAAAGAGGGAGGATTTCGGGGATGATATCAATGTGCGTGGTTTTATTAAGGGATAACTGGCATGGCTTTCTAGTAGTTTTATTATTAACCACCCAACCCATTACTTCACATTTTTACTTTTATTTTTTTTTAAGTTGATATAATCATTCAAAATGTCTTAAGTTATATGGCATATATGTTTAATGCGTTTTTAAATTTTAGACTTGTTGGATACTATTTTTGTATTTTATCATTCTTTTATTATCTTATCTATGGATTTAATATAAGTATAATTTTTCATGTGTCAATATGCATTATTTACAAGATATACAAGAAATTAACCTAAATCCGCCTAGACCGCCTAGGCGCTCGCCTAGCCACCTAGGCGCTCGCCTAGCCACCTAGGCACTAGGCGCTGGCTCG
Source organism: Pyrus communis (assembly GCF_963583255.1). Taxonomy (NCBI): domain Eukaryota; kingdom Viridiplantae; phylum Streptophyta; class Magnoliopsida; order Rosales; family Rosaceae; genus Pyrus; species Pyrus communis. The sequence goes on along the minus strand of NC_084810.1, from coordinate 18,450,842 downwards.
CCGCCCGACTAACGCCTAACGTTTTTTAGAACCTTGCTCAAAATACATTTGCACGTTGGCTTATTGCTAGTTCAGTTCTCTTCCTGCACTTGTGTTTTGGTGGCTCTCGTGGTGGTGTTGAGCTTTGGGCCTTGGCTAGTTAGTTTCTTTTGTGTGTTTCTCTTTCGGCCATTTGTAATGTTCTATTTCTAAACAAAGAAGCTTTATTGACAAAAAAAAAAAAAAAAAAAAAAAAGGGATAAAACCCATTTTAGTGTTGTAAACATTCATAGTTTAAGTGTGATTGTGTAAATCCTAGATTAGATTTGATTCTAGTTATCATTTCCTATTACATCTTGTATTCCTTGGGGATGAAGGAATATCTTCTCTCCTTTTACAACTATAAATAAAGGCACAATGTAGGAGGGATAACAACACACATTCCCCTACAATTCTACAAACACATCTCTCTCAATTTCTCTACCCTTGCAGCCGGCCCTATTCCATTTGTCAGATAAAATAGACCACAACACGTTATCAACAAGCTCCTACCACTGCGCTTAAGAATCTGATGTTGAAGAATTTTTCTGCATCAAACCAGTTCATCCATATCATCACGCAATCAGGTTCTTCCAAAACAAAGGTTTTTATCTCGATATTTTTTGCAGCCCTGATTGCATAAACATTCACCATAATGCATGACCCAACTTTACGTTTTTTGAATTTTAGATTCCACATAAATTGTGTATGCATTATATTCATAATTGTTGAATTATGTGAATTTGATATTTTCCATGAATTGCATCAAATATATGTACATGCATTATACTATTGAATTGAATATATTTTGAATTAAATTATATATGAATTGAATTGAAAAAAAAATACAGAAAAAAAAAAAATCGGAACAAGCAACCTCAATTCTTCGAACCCATGCCCTCGCGCCATTGAACCAGGCCTGCAACTTGGGTGGCCGAGCTGTGCCAAGCCGCGAGTTCCCCCAGCTGGAGCCGAGGGCTCCAGGACTGAAACCCAGAGATCCCGACGTCTTCCATGGCGTCTTCCCCTGTCGTAGGTTGGCCGGCAGCCAATCCCCATCCACAGGTCACCATGTTTGATAACCTGAAGCTCGTCCTCGATACCAGTTGACCGAGATTGTCGAATCTCGTCGGAATTTTTTTTTTTAAATTTCCAATTCGTATTACTAGGGTTTTGATAGAACGTCAAGATTTTTCAATCTCTGTTCATATTTGAGGTCTTCATTGACCCATGAACTCGCCCCAAGCACCGTTGTCCCAAAGCACGGCCACCCGAAGCGGTGGCGTCGACCTTCTTCCTCGGTGAACACACCCAGCTACGGCTGGGGTGTCTTTGGACCCAACCTGAACCCTATTAGGCTCCATCTCTCGACATGCTCTCTAATTTTTTGGGCCCCTTGTATAGGCCCATAAGTTGTTTGACCAACCCGCAAAAAAAAAAAAGAAAAAAAAAACAAAAGTTTTTTTCTTTGGGCTCGCTTGAAGCGACTCGCGCAAACATAAGTTTTTTTGGTTAAGCTTGCCCGAAGCAGCCCACTACCTAGGCCCGACCTATTTTTCTTCCCCCTTGGTTTCACTATTTGCGCGCACTTTGTTTGGGCCTGTAGCCCCACTCGAGACCAAACCCAACCCAATTTTTGGGCCTAGGTCACACGGATCACATTATTTTGAAGCCACCAGTGGGCTTATTTTTCTTTTGAGCCCCGAGTTTTATTCGCCTAATTATTTTAGGCCCAATGGGTTTTATATTTTCACCCACACTTTAATTTGGCCCGAAGTCCAAATAATTAAGTTCAATTATAATTATAGACCTAAAGTTCTATTCTTGCATATTCTTGTTGCATTTTTCTGTGTATATATTTGTGTTTGCATGCAGGAATAACTGAACCTGAAGTTCATAATTATTTCGAAACCTGAAGTTTCTTACAAACATGCCTTGTTTGAAAACCTGAAGTTTTCATTTAAAACCATCACCCATGAAAACCCAAAGTTTTTTCATGCAAAATTAAACCAATACATGTCTATTAGAACCTATATGTTCTACTCCTATGTGAATGGATTGATTTTTCTCCATTACATTAACCACATCTTGTCCATCTATTTTGTGATAGGAACATGTCAAATTTGAACAAACTCGACTTCACCGCTTTAAATGTCTCTGGAAGAAACTACCTCAAGTGGATCCAAGATGTTAAGCTCCACCTCACTGCAAAGAACTTGCGTCCCGCTATTGAAGAAGAGACAGACAACCTTATTGGCGAAGCTGAAAAAGCCACTGCTATGATCTTCATTCGAAGACATATCCATGACGCTCTGCATACTGAATATCTTGCTGAGGAAGATTTATGTGCACTATGGGTCGCTTTGGTTGATTGTTTTGATCACCAAATGACATATTCTTGCCTGAAGCAAGACATGATTGGCAGCATTTGTACTTCCAAGACTTTAAGTCTGTGAATGAATATAATTATGAAGTTTGTCAAATCCAATCACTCCTCAAGTTTTGTAATGAAACTTTGACTGAAGAAGATATCTTGGAGAAGACTTATTCGACATTCTCTGCCTTTATTTTTGTCATGCAACAACAATATTGAGCTTAGAAGTTAACTAAGTTCTCGGATTTGATCTTTGTTTTACTTCTCGCTGAAAAACAGAATTAGATGTTGAGGAAGAATCATCAAGCTCGACCTACTAAGACAACTGATGTGCCTGAAGCACATTATAGCACAAACCAACACCCAAAACACCAAAAGAGACGTGGTAGGGGCGACCATAAGCCATCCCACCAAGGTCAACAGAGTCAAGGCCCATCCAATGAAGGAAACAAAGCCCAGAAGCGCCCAAACCTCGCTCCCACGGCCCCGAACTTCAAGAATAAGGGCAAAGCATCTGAAACCATGGATGCGGATATGTGATATCGCTGTGGTTCAAATGACCATTGGTCCTGTGTTTGCCAAGCTACTAAGAAGGTTATAGATGAATATCATTCTCGACGTAAGAAGTTTGAATCAAACTTTATATAAGCGGACAAACCAGAGACTACAAAGATAAAGGTTTCTGACTTTCAAGAGGATACCACCCCTATGGAAGATTAGAATCTTAGACATAGACTTATTTTTTAGTTGAAATAAGATAATGGGGCCCAATTCCACCTAGTGGCCAGACCCCTCCTTTGTTTTTGGTTGATTTTTGAACAATTTTCCATTATATTTGGATTATTTGTTGGTGATTTGTTTTTGGATATTAAGTTTTAATTAATTACCATTCATGAATAAATGAAATTATTTTGAATTGATATTTGTTTTTAGAACTTTTATGCATGTGACCAATTCAAATTAATTTTTCATTCTAGGTATGACTAGTGGGAAAGTTAGTTGTTTGACAGATAGTGCAACCACACACATAATTTTGCGTGAACGCATCTATTTCACTAACTTCATACCTAAGAATGCACCTCTGACAACCCTCTTAGGCCCATCCAACTTGATTGAATGATACGGTAAGGCACGTATAATGTTGTCCAATGGTACAATCTTGACCATTGCTGAGGCACTCTATTCTCCACATTCCGGAAGAATGTTGTTGAGTTTCAAGGACATTAGAGACAACAATTACCACGCTGAAACCCACGTAGAAAACGGAGTTGAATTTATGTGAATAACTTCCTACGAATATGGCCGGAAGCGTATTTTAGAGAAGATGGAGCATATCCCGAGTGGTTTGTATACTATGACCATACGCCCCATCAAATGCCACTATGTGGCCAACCCTACTTCTGAGACCGTGCATGAAATTACACTTTGGCATGATCGTTTAAGACATCCTGGACGAATAGCGATGTGCCGTATCCTCGAATCTTCACACTTGCATCCACTAACCCGAAGTTTAGGTTTGATATAAGGAATCACATGTTAAACATGTTTATTGGGAAAGCTTATTACTAAGCCTTCTTATGACAAGATTAGTTCGAATCCTCTCTTTTTCTACAACGGATTCAGGGGGACATTTGTGGACTGATTCGCCCTCCCTGTGGATTATTTAGATACTTTATGGTTTTCGTTGACACTTCTACATGTTGGTCACTTGTGTGCTTGTTGTCCACAAAGAACGTTGCATTTTCTAAACCGTTGGCTTAAGTTATCAAGCTCAAGGCTGACCACCCTGATTATCCGATCAAATCTATTCGATTGGATAATGCTGGAGAATTCACATCTAAAACTTTTGATGACTACTGCATGTCGGTTGGGTTTGAAGTTAAACATCATGTACCCCATGTTCACACCCAGAATGGCCTAGCAAAGGCTTTCATTAAGCGCTTACAAATGATTGCTCGATCATTAGTCATATGTACCAAGCTCTCGATCGCTACTGGGCAATGCAATATTGCACGTAGCAAAGTCAGTATGCCTGAGGCCTGTTGTGACACAACCATTTAGTGCTCTTCAATTGATTACCAGATATGAACCTCACATATTGCATCTACGCGTTTTTGGTTGTGCGGTATATGTGCCAATCTCGCCGTCCTTACATAAAAAAATAGGGCCTCAGTGAAGGATGGGAATCTATGTCGAATATGATTCTCTTTTGATTATTCGTTACTTAGAACCTTTAACAGATGATCTGTTTACCACTCGTTTCGCGGATTGTCACTTCTATGAGACAGTCTTCCCGTCGTTAAGGGGAGATAAGAATGTCAACGTTCTTGAAAAATGACACGAATTATCGTGGACGACTCCCACTTTGCCTTCTTTAAATCCCTGCACCGCTTAGTTTGAAACTGAAGTGCAATGCATATTAGATCTTCAGAGCATAGCTTAGAGCATGCCAAATGCTTTCACCTATCTAGAGCGCGTGACAAGATCACATATTCCAGCTGCGAATACGCCTGCAAAGATGGATGTACCAAATGTATGACGAACTTTCCTCCTAGAAGCCCGAACTACTACAAAAGGGGATATCACTGGAGGTGGCGAAACCGACAAGAAACCCTAATTATTGTCGGATTTTTGGTAAAAATCCGACATTAAATCGTGCAATGTCGGATAGAGGAACGGACACCAATGCTACCGTCATGAAAAGGGTATTGATGTCTCTTAGCTCCCTTAATCCGCCACCAAGAAGCAAAGTAATATAAAATAAAAAAAGAACAACAGCGTCGCTTAAAAGTGACACCACCTGATAATTGAATAAATAAAATAACCATTATAATGTCGCCAATAAGTGACACCACCTAATAATTTTTTTTCTTTCCAGAACTCCTCTTTCTTTTTCATCGTCTTCTTCACCCTTTCTCAATCCTCACCTTCTTCTCTTCACCGTTTCCAGTAAATCGATGTTGCTTGTGTCCTATTTTGCTTCTCTGTGTCACCTTCCCCTCGCCTCTTGCATCTCAGATTTCAAAACAAGTATATTTGTCTGTCTCAAGTAGAAAATCAATCAAGCCACCTCATTAAACACCCCAAAACCTGATCTTGACCCCCGTCTTACCCATCCCTAATCCCTACTTTTCTTCACCCAACAAAAAACACCATAATGTTTTTTTTTTTTTTTTAACAGCAATCTCCTAAAAAATAAGAGAATTTATTAGACAAATTTCAAGGTATAAAAAAATAAATCATAAATGAAAGATTTTTGTGATCTCTAACCTCTACCGCTCCATGTTTTGAAAAAGCACTAGAATTATCATTAATGCATTTTCCAGACGAATCAAATGAAAAAGGCTATTCTTTCCAATTGGAAATTGAGGATCCGCATCTCTATTAATCTGATCCTTATAAATACAGAAAGAAAAAAAAAATTAAAAACCAAGAAACAAAAGTCAATTTTCAATTTAAGCAAAATACTAGTTAGAATACAAAACTGAAACTAAAATTAATAATCATAATAATTTAAAAATGAACCACCTTCGAACTCTTCATCTTCGAAATGGAGTTCCTCAGTATGTTGATCTTCAAAATGTTGATCCATAGCAAAAGTTACTAGAAGGAGAAGGAGAAAAACTGAAATGGGTAAGAAAGAGAAGGTGAAGGAGAATGAGAATGGGAAGGAGAAAGACTAAAATTGGGGAAGAAATGAAAGTACGGATGAAATGGGGAAGAAATGGGTTTAAATATGGATACTGAGTTGGTGTCGGTTAAAACTGAGATTGATTGCACTGACGTTGAATTAAAAGCCACTGGCATTGAATTAAATTAAGATTGAATTAAAAACCAACTTCTGGCACACTTTACTGATATGCACTTCGAATTAAATGAAGGCACTTCCTGACACACTTTATTGAAATTCACATGGTGTTGGTTTAGATGAAATTTGTGTTGGTTCTAACCGACACCATCTTGTGACACACTTTAGGGATGCTGAAACTTGCATCGAATTAAATGTACTTGGTGTCGGTTTAAACCGACACTAAGTCTAACAGTGACTGCAAACTCTTCTCAATCCATTTTCTCCTGCAAAACAAGGGGGAAAATTCCCGCCTAAATATTTCAAATTATCCATGTCGGCTACAACCAACGTAGACTTTGAAAATATTTAAAAACTTTCATTAGTGTTAGATAGAAGCAACACTAGTCATCTTTTAACCGACGCTAACTTTATGTCGGTTACAAGCGACACAATTTTTTTTTTATGCGACACCACTATTTAAAAAAATATTAAAATCTATGTCGCATATAAGCGACATTAACAGTTTGTCACTTATAACCGACAGTAATTGCGACACCATGTTAAGAAGGTGTCAAAAATGTCTTATCCGCCACTATGTTATATAAAACCGACATCAACTACCGACACCATAAGGCCATTTTGTAGTAGTGCCAGGACGCCAATCTGGGTGATCCACGTACATTAGCGGCTAGCAAATCATTTGCCCCTACACAAAAGTGTGGCAGACCCCTTGGTTTAAATGATTCACATTCCTGGAAGAGGAAACCCATAGCACAAGGTCCCAAAGAGCCTACCTTGAATTCGACTATCGCTTACTCATTCTATCCAACTTATGAGGAAATTCTAGATTATGGAAACGTCCTTGAAGAGACAAATCCTCCTCCCGAGAATCTTGATATTTCGGTCTATTATGCTAGCTTAGATGATGTGTGGCGTAGAAATGAGATGATTGTTGACGATGCATTAGCATATGCAGTAGCTACTGAGATCATGTTGAGTGATGACATTGAACCGCGTTCTGTTAATGAATGTCGACGTAGAATTGATTGGTTAAACTAGAAACAAGCAATCCAAGTCAAACTTGATTCAATTGTGAAACGTAAAGTGTTTAGTCTTGTAACTCCTACTCCTCCACATGTGAAGCTCGTTGGCTACAAGTAGGTTTTCGTTTGGAAACGTAATGAGAAGAACGAAATTGTGCGTTACAATACTCGTCTTGTTGCACAAGGCTTCTCATAACGCCCCGGGATTGACTATGACGAAACTTATTCACCCGTTATGAATGAATGTGATTACTTTTTGCTACCTTATCAATTTGGTAGTTTTCAAAAAATTGGATATGTAGTTGATGGATGTAGCAACCGCGTATCTCTACAGGGATCTTGATACGGAAATTTATATGGAAGTTCCCGAAGGACTTACATTGACTGGTTCAAATATTTCCAAACCCCGGAACACGATATCAATTCAGCTGAAGTGTTCACTCTACAGTTTAAAACAATATGGAAGAATATGGTATAACCGTCTAAGTGACTATTTGACCAGTCAAGGATATGTGAACAACGAACTATGCCTTTGTGTGTTCATTAAGAAGTCACATTCCAGATTTGCAATTGTTGCAATATATGTTGATGACATGAATCTTATCGGAACTCCTAAAGAGCTCGCGAAAACTCCACGCAACTTAAGTCAGAATTTGAGATGAAAGATCTAGGTAAGACTCGATACTGTCTTGATCTTGAGATAGAGCATTGTTCGGATGGAATCCTAGTACATCAATCGAACTACACCCAAAAGGTGTTACACTGCTTTAATGAAGATAAAGAAAAGCCTTTGAGTACACGAGATCCCTTCCGTTCGAAGGAAGATGATGAAGAGATTTTGGAGCCTGAAGTTGCGATGAGCACTTTATTGTATTTAGCTCAATGCACTAGACCCGACATCTCCTTTGCTGTTAATTTTTTGGCAAGATACAGTAATGCACCTACACCCAAACATTGGACTGGCGTGAAAGACATCTTCCGTTACCTTAAGGGTACTACGAATTTGGGCTTGTTTTATCCCTATGGATCTTTGAGTGATGCCGCACTCTCTGCTTCTCGAGTCGATTCTCGCCTTGTGGGCCATATTCGAAGCTCATGCGATCTTTATCCCGCCATTGATGTCCTGACGACGATCTTTGAAAACAACGCAACATGCATTGAATAGCTCAAGAAAGGTTACATCAAAGGAGACAACACCAAGCATATTGCACCAAAGTTCTTCTTTTCACATCAACAACAAGAGCATCGAAGATTGAAGTCACGCAAATCCGTTCACAAGACAATATGGCCGACCTCTTCACCAAATCACTGTCGATGACGACGTTTCAGAAGCTTGTTCATAGAATTGGTATGCGTAAACTTTCTGCGTTGTAACATTGCTATTTCTCTTTGGAATTGTGTCAAACTCAGGGGGGAGTATCCTAAAGATACTTGCTTGATCTTAATGTACTCTTTTTCCCTACGATTAGGAGCATTTTTCCCACTGGTTTTTGCTACCTAACTAGGTTTTAACGAGGCACCCACCTTGGGCTGGGCATATCCTTGATGACTTCTCGTAGACGTTTCTTTTGACTTTGTATTTCTCACACATTTTTCCTTAGACTATGGATTTTGTCCCTCCTCGAGTTTTTGCCATAGCCTTAGGGTTTTTTAGTGAGACTTACTTACTTATGCAAGTTCCTACCCTATTAAGAATAAGCGTTGTTCCTTAGAATCAGTGCCGACGAGTCGACTTCCTCAACCTCTGCATGATGTTGAGTCTACCTTGAGTATTTCCACACTCAAGGGGGAGTGTTGTAAACATTCCTAGTTTAAGTGTGATTGTGTAAATCCTAGATTTGATTTGATTCTAGTTATCCTTTCCTATTACATCTTGTATTCCTTGGGGATGAAGGAACATCTTCTCTCCTTTTACTACTATAAATAAAGGCACAATGTAGGAGGGATAACAACACACATTCCCCTACAATTCTACAAACACATCTCTCTCAATTTCTCTACACTTGTCGCCGACCCTATTCCCTTTGTCAAATAAAATAGACCACAACATTTAGTCCTTTTTATACCTAGAATCTATTTTAGTCTTCCATTAAGTAAATACTAGCACATGCCTACAAATTTTGTGCCTGTGAACATTTTTTATTTTTGTTTTAAAAATGGAAATGAGAGAGGAAGATAAGGAAGAGTGGCAAGAAAGGTTTTTGTTTTTTATTTTTTATTTTTAAGTTAGATACATGCCAAAATCACATGTATGTGTTGTTTAAACAAAAAACAACAAAATTTGATTTTGTGAAATTGCATTACTGCCTATAATTTTTTATTTTTTTTATTTTTTTATTTTTTTTTATTTTTGTGATAGAAGACTGAATAGTCTTACTCTCTTTTGGTTGATAAAAGGGTTGTATTAATATTAGTTTAGATTAAAATATTCATTAACTAATTTTAAATTAATAAAAATTATTTAACTATGTAAAACAACTTAAATCAGTAAGGTAAAAAAAATAAAAATCAAATCGCAGTCCAAAAACTTTGAACTTTATCAACCTAATCAATCTGAACTTTTACTATTTTCATTTGATTTATTTACTCAAGAATGTTTGTATATATTATATATTTTTCTTGTGTAATTAATTACAATCGATCGAATTTATAAAAGAACGAAGAGATGACACTGATACAGGGAACTCATTTGAAAAGCTCACTCCCAAGAGTCACAGCACCTATCTCCTCATCAACTTCTATATGAAAATGGCTACTTTCTCTCCCTCGATGGATTCGTTCTAGCACCTCCACAACAATCTGCATCTGCGGCCTTCGTTCGCTACCATCTACACACATCAATGCCAGCTCCATCATCTGTTTTGCAGTTTGCCACGACTTGTCACCTAAAGTTTTGTCAACAAATCTGCCTAAATCCTTGCAATCCTTTGCCTACGAAAGCAAACGGAACTTGATAATGAATGAAAGGGTTGAAAGGGTAACAATGTAGGCTGCACTTCGCCTTGTTGCTTTCTTTTTTTGTTTACAGTAGTGTCACACAAGCAGATCTTATGAAAGAACGAAAAGTCTACTTCTTTGAATGACGAACTTTTAAGTACGTAAAGTCAGTGAAGTTTCATAACTACGCATAAGTGCATGTATAAAGATGAAAGCCTGTAAATGCTAGAGTGAATGCATTGTTCAGAACCGACAACTCTCTCTCCCTCTCCACAACCTTTTGATCTCAGAAGGTGCTAGGATTTTCGCTCTACTGCATCTCTCACACACTCTAAATTCTTTCTTTACGAGCTCTTCAATTACGTCACTTGATCTTATCCAAAAAGGATCAGAAAAACCTGCAAGCTACTCTAGGATCTTGAGAATATCCATTATATTAGGGAGAGCTTCAGCCATCATTTTGCTTGCCTTAGAGAAGTGAGGTGTCCATCCACATAAAGACGTGTGGAGTGCAAGAGTGTAGAAGGTGAGGTGTTTTGCATTAAATGCGCCTTTCTTCAGTGTATGAAAAGGAACAGCCAAGTTCCTGATGGCCTATCCCTAAAATGTAAACGATATGGCTCTAAAGAGTAAAGACGGGAGGAATAGGAAGTTATCATTTGGGCAAGATACAGATATATACCTGCAATATTAAATTATCCACTGAGTTCAACTGGTTTCTTGCATTCGCTTCACGTCCACTGACCAATTCCAGTAAGAAGACCCCGAAACTGTAAACATCACTTCTCTCTGAAAACTTCTTTGATGAATCTAACCTATAGGGAAAAAAAAGAGTAGATTAGATATAGACATTATCAATAAATCAATCTAAACACAAAAACCATAGTTCTAGAATGAATGATATCTGAAGTTTTTGCTAAATTGATTGTCAGGCATACTTCGTTAAGAGTGGATTAGCATACTTCGTTATGATTGGAAGACCAAGATATCTGAAGTTTTTTCTTCAATCGAATAGTCAACTTAAAATTCGAAGCAACTTCCACTATAAGAACTAGAGGCGCAACTTGATGAAGCACTCAGAAGCAGATTGCTACTAGCTGCTCAATGTAGTACTAGAAGAAGGTTAAATCATATTACCGTAAATTAATACAATCAACTTCTAATCTTGATTTTGGCACTCAAATGGTTATAGAACTCGACATAAGTTCTGTTAGGGCGGTATAATTTACAACGGGGGTGGAACCTGCTGAATTGCATCAGATGCTAGGAGGGGAAAAGAACATCCAGTAGCATTGCGAGAAGTCACTTTCTGTCTTCTAGTAATTCAAAGTACGCATTATTCTGGTGGTGATGCTACGGCAACTAGCCACCATAACGAAGTATGCTTGTCAGGCATATCCATGAGAAAATTTAATTTTGGTTACTTTCTGCTAAATTGACTTAAAGAAGCATAGAATTATAAAATAGAGCGACCAAAGGGTACTGTTAAGTGCTAGATTGTTTTTGCCAATCTAGATCGCTTAACGTGCAAAAATGACCTGCAAGGAATTGATAGAGGAATCTTTGGAGAATAAGCTGGACGAGGAAACTTACTCTTATATTCCTCGCACGCAATTCTTGCACATCAAGTAATCTTGATCGTTAGTGACAAATAGCATTACGGGCACAAAGAGGTGCCATCTGCATCCTACCATCTACCATACAGACTTGCACTTTAAAGATAAAGATTACATACTCTGGGTCAACAAAGCAATCAACGGCTGAAGATGAGCCAGCATGATGACCCACTAGCAATTTGGTTAGTCCATAATCAGACACCTTGGCAGTAAAGTTTTCGTCCAGAAGAACGTTGCTTGTTCTAAAATGCATGTGCAGAAGAGGAGGCACCAAACTGCGAAGGTGTGCAAGTCCTTGTGCAAAATAAATGAAAGAGGAAAGTTCAATTATTTTATGCAAAAGAGACTTGCTGAAAGAACTTGAAGCAGGTGATGTACCTTTGGCTGCTCCCAAAGCAATCAATAGCCTTTGCCTTATGCCCAACCTTCCAATAGGCAAACCTTCAGCATCTGCATAATTATGTTGTTAAAGAGGGGGGGAGAGAGAACGAAAAAGAGTGAAAGTGTGTAGAGAGAGAGTACCGTATAGATGATTCCCAACATTTCCATTTGGAAGATAGTCATATACAAGTAACTGTTGAGTAGCATCTTGACAATAACCAATAAGCCTGAGAATATGCATGTGGTTGACACGAGCTACGTGCTTCACCTGTATCGGCTCAAAAGAAGTCAGAATGTTAAGAAGTTGCTACGGAATGATTTTCAAGGCACTACCTCACTAAGAAAGTCATGGTTTACTAGATAAGATATATGAATAGGAACTTGCATACCTCATGAAAGAAATACTGAGTTGGGGCATGTAGGCGTCTCTTGATAGCTACAATAGTCCCATCTTGGAGCAATCCCTTGTAGACCAATCCAAATCTACCTTGGCTTATGATATTAGTTTCACTGAAATTGCTTGTCGCTTGCTCCAATTCCAATATGGTGAGTTGCCTCAAGTTTGGTGCACTGTAAGGAGAATGAGCAACGGCGTAGGGAGATGCGTCCCCTCTTTCCCACTGAACTGAAGGAAATCAAAGAAACCAAATCACCAAACTTACCCAGTGAGCCAAACCACAACCTTAACAGATAGAAACACCAGTTAATATTCTTGTACAACATTATCAATCGAGCATGAAATAACTTCGCATCATTTTCAGTCACATCCTACTGTTACGTCTGTAATTTTTTAATACAGCGTCGATGATAGAGAGTACTTTTATACAAAAGTGACGTACACTAGGACTGAATTCTACGAGACGCACCTCATAATGCCAACTTTGGACCTTCTAGCTAGGATTATTCCCCCCATTTTTTATTCTTTTTGGGTTAATTAGAATGCATAGTGGTTAAATACAGATAATCAAAATGCATAGATGCTTTGCTCCCTTTCCTAGAAGAAACGAATTGATTTATCTTAAGGACCTGTTTGGGAAACACCAACTTGAGAAAGGCATGTCCATATTGTACTAGAGTGGTGTGTGGCCAGAAACTCATTACGTAGCCCAGTGCTCTTTCAATTTTGAAGCCTTCGAAACAGTGTCTGTAAAGTTGTATTGTTCATCATTTGACTCAACAAGAATACGCAAGGCTACTGATATTTCACATGTTTTATGTCGTTCCTCTTTTAATAAACGCTGAAGGCTGAAGGCATATGCAATGCAAGGAATCCAAGAATTCTTTGGCTAATGATCAGTGCAGTTAGATGTTTCCTCATTTGAGTCATTTTACATCCTTTCTGGGACTGAAAATTTCCTCAAATGGTTATGAGCTAACTTACCAGGAGGTGATGGTGCAGATGACACTGTCTCAGATGTTTGCCTAGTTAATCTTTTTACACGCATCAAGCACATGTAAATGAGCATCACTACGATAATCACAAGCAGAGTGGCAACAACTCCACCAATAATTGCTGCAACTTTTGGTTTTGTTGAATGGTTACCACGAACTTTTTCCACAGGTGTGAGTGTTGGAGTTCCATTATCCCCATCAACTATGGCTGCTATCCTCCTGCTTCTTGGTTTATGGTGCCCTTTTTGTAGTTGAATTGAAGAGTGTGTAATGAAAAGTCTTGGAACAAAAGGTGGCAAACTGACTGCGTTAGCCCGCAGGGGAACTGAACAGATACCAGAAAACCTGTTGGAAGTATAACATCTAAGGTACTTGCAATACACGTCAAAGCTCAAAAGCTTAGGTCCATATCTATAAGAAAATTATTTTAGACTGGTGGCAGTCTTCATAAAGCTCCTCAGTACAAAAACCGTGAACTTTGTCTCCTCAGTTACATTGGTAGTACTGTAAAACAAAAATTGAATGGGGCTTTCACACAATGTGTTTTATGTAACTAGTTGAACATGATACACTAACTTGGAATCTGGAAGTAAAACCCATGGAAGGTATTGTATCACGATCCAATACAATATACAGGTCCTCGAGGAGCCGGTTTGTAAAACTAGAATGTTGTTACAAACAGGGGATTAACTTTTTGGCCAGTTTCAATATATGTTCAACACAAGTACTGATATGCATTACTACAAAACTTTAATTTGTAGCTAATTTCCTGGCAGTAATCAAGTTATTCGCTATTCGCTTGCGTCTTATATTAATGCTATGAAGGCAACAATTGTTCTACTTTGAATATGTTTGATGAATCATCATATACTATTTACTTCTGCACTTCTAGAGAGAGAGAGAGAGAGAGAGAGAGAGAGAGAGAGCTTACAAAGAAACAACACATGGGTCCTTCAGTTTATGACAGTTGACAATTTTCCATTGTGTTAGACAAGGACATCTTCCAATTCGACCTTTGAGTAGTTGTGGGCTTCCACCATCGCTCTTGAAAGTTAGTAGAGCTTCAGCTATGCGTTTCAGAGAGGGAAACAAAACAATAAAAAATCAGCATTCTTCGAAATGGCAATCGCAATGAAGATTAAGCAAAGTAAGAATATGACAGCCTAAACATCATGAACCTTTTGCGTCAATCGCATGCCTAGCCACACCGTTTCGAACATGAACAAAACCGTATCCTTTCAGACCAAAAAATAAATCAAAGAGAAGATAAATTACAGCATAGCAGTTTAAAAGGAATTCCGAAATCCAAAACAATTCTAAACACCGTTTACATATTCAAAACAGCATATCAACGAGGAGATAAATTTCATCCTATGACTCAAATAAGGGGCACAAGCAGACGTGACAATAACCAAGTTGGCTAGAGCAACATGCTCTCGCTCTGCACCCAAGTTCGAATCCCCTTTCCCGCTTTTAGATTAGATTAGAATACCGCTCGAATAAAAAATACATAGAGAAAAAGTACCGTAAACTTTGTAGCTTGTTCTGCTGGGTTCCAAAAGATGGATGAGAATAAGCAGAGGCAGCTGTTGCCACCAGAACAAGCGCATTGTCAATAAGCCCAACATTTCGTTCACACTTGGCAGACAAAATCACAAAAATCCCACATCCCATGGGAATCTCAGAAACATCCGCATGTACAAGTTCAAATCTTGGGAGCTGCTCAAGCCCTCAAAGCCCAGGTAGTGAATGTGAATGATGATAAGTGAAAGAGAAAGTGCTGTGCTTTTCCCTCCGGTTTTTCACATTTCACCTTAAAATAAAAAGCCGCTTTTTCTCACATGGCTTTCTGCTTCTGCTGTTCATAAAATCTAGGATTCTCAGGAAAACAATGAGAACCCCCAAGTTTCAAAATCTTTTAAAGATTGTCGGCCTTTTGATGCGACAAAAAAAGAACAGTGAAAGAGAGATGCTAAAGAGATTTTCAATATACTCTCACCTCATATTTTTTGCACAATATATTATAAGATTGATATAATAATTGACATTAAATTGTAAGTTGTCAGAGAGCACCTCATATTTTTTGCACAATATATTATAAGATTGATATAATAATTGACATTAAATTGTAAGTTGTCAGAGAGCTCATAAGATGTCTCACTTTAAAAGTCTCCTTAACATTCCTCACAACGAAAAAATAGTACATATATACAGACAAAGATTATTTAACACAAAGCTAAAGTGTGACTAAATGGGTCTGCACTTCATTGTTAGAACATGTTTATTGTTTTTTTCCTTCCACATGTCAAGGAAAAGTCACCATTGCCATAATCAGAGGCGGTTTTAAGGGAGCGAAAAATGCAATCGCACATGGCTCTAAATTTGAGTGAGCTTCAAAAAAAAAAAAAAATTTGTCATCTAATATTTACATATCCTTTGCATTTCTCATAGTGAAACAAGAGTACATATATACTGACAAAAATTAGTTAACACAAAGCTAAAGTGTGAATAAATGGGCTCGCACTTCATTGTTAGAACACGTTAACAGTTTTTATTATTCCACATGTCAAGGAAGAGTCACCATTGCCGCTGTCTTTTTTCTTCCACAGGTTCCAAATTTGAAGAGGTTCCAAAAAAATTTGCTGTAGTATATGCCTACACAAAAATTGTGTGTGAACATTTTTTATTTTTGTTTTTAAAGTAGAAACAGAGAGGAAGACAGTAACAACATTCCAATGGGGGCTTCATCCTCAATGAGGCTACTACATTTGAAGCCTTAGTGAGAAATTTCATCTCCAATGAGCCGGAAAATAAAGATACATCCACCACTTGGGCTAGTAACTTTTTTTCTTGAGTAGCATAAATTTGAGCTACATCTAGGCCAAAAAACAATGGGTCCATGAGAAAAGTAGCAACCCATGTGAACCAAATTATATCACTCTCCCTCCACTTGTGAATACACTTATACTTTCATTTTATTATTTTTTTAATTCTTTTTTCTTACATGTTTTTGTTCCAAAGATCCTCCTACATTTTGTCTGTATGTTTAATGTGTAAGACATAAAATGATATAAGCTATTCTACAAAAAGGCTCACTTTTATTATTTTAAAAATGTAGATTCCCCCTTAAAACTTTAACACATCAAATATATTTTTTCCTACTTAAACCCGTTTATTGGGTTTTAACCAAAAAAAAAAATTCATTAAATTTTCTTTATGACTCAGATTACATAATTTTATATTCCTAAAATGCCCCTTATTATGTGATGAAACATTTGTTTGTGTTTGTTTGTAATTTGGCTAATTAATGATTGTTTTAAATTCCATAAGAATTAAAATTTCAAGTTGATTTAACGTTCATGGGCATTGGTGGGTGAAATTTTCAAATAATTTTTTTCAAAATTGTATGATACTAATTTACCAATTGGTGATAGGTAAATTGTTGTGTTGTACGTGAAAATCAAATTATATTAGAGACCAAAGTGGAGGTTTGTATCTTTCAACGGATGAGATTGAGATAAGAAAATCTAATCCAACGAACAGTTCATAAATAATGAAATCTAATTTTGTCAGAATTAGAACTTTTTTAGGTTGAAATGTTCATAAATAAAAAAATTAAAATAACACGTCCAAAAATCAACTTAAGAAAAGTTAACATAAAAAAAAAAATTATCGCATAATCAAATTACTACATATATATATATATATATATATATATATATATAACCTCATATAGAGTCCGAAAAAAATAACCTTTCATTGGGAGAAATTCTTTTGTAAAGCTCCAAAGATTTCTTGAAGCTCTAAAATTGGCTATATCCATTATTTTTATAACTCCATATAAAGCTCCTCACTGGGAATGCTCTAAGAGAGAACATGAGCGCGGGGATTTGGGAGAGAGAGGAGTGAGGTTTATTTCTTGTGTTTTGACTTTGTTGAGCTCCCTTGTGCGGGTTTACATCCGAAACAGAATTCTTCTCCCAGAAAAGCAGCCAAACACATACATTATGAATGACGTGACACACAAAATACATTCCAAGTAGGTCCGCATTTCCTATGACATAAGAACGGTTAGTTCTTCAAAAACCGTCTTTCTTGGCCTCTTTCAGTCTTCGCATTTGTTTCCCGTCCCAGATTACCACACAGCATTAAATTATCAGTTGTTCAAAATTTATGAAATTCAAATCATAATGTGTTGCTTTATGGAGAATTGGAAATGATTACGACAAATTGTTATGTGAGATATCAATTGTTAAAGCAAGTAGGTCTCACAATGCGTCAACAGTTGACAATCACTCATGTACGGATCAACGATTGCTACTTGCACTTGCACAACTCTTATAGAGATTCACAACAGGTTTTAGATGTAAGTCTTTGTCAATTTATATAGAAAATGAGCATGTTGTGTGTACTTTTTCTTGTGCCATTACATTTTATTAGTTACTAGCCTTCATGCACGCGCTTATGCACATGCAAAAGGCATTTTTTGAATCACAGTGTGCTACACGCGACGTTTTAAATGTATTTATATGCGTAAATTGACAAGGAGAGTCAAATATTTGAAGTAAATGAATAATCTTAGATCATACTAGAAGAAACCCTGCATAAACCAATTAAAGTAGCTAAATTCACATAATAAAATCAATTTCTATAAAATACATTAAGAATAGAGAAAATAATATTTAATAAACAATTGATTGAATTACATTATTGCTAGCCCATTATGAGGCTAAGCACACCCCCTCCCCCTTAGTGTAGATAACATCGTTTGTTGAAAAAAATAATCATTTGACAACTAATTTAATCACATTATTATCCGCATGCAAAAGATATTTTTTATAACCAGCATTACACGCCTTTTAAGATGTTTTGAACGTGTTTAAAAAAATAATATTAATTAACAACTGATTGAATCACATTATTGCTAGCATATTGTGAGGCTAAGCCCACCCCTCCCCCTTAGTGTAGATAATATCGTTTGTTAAAAATAAAATAAAAACAATCATTTGACAGCTAATTTAATGTAATTTAATCACATTATTATCCGTGTGCGAAAGACATTCTTTATAACCGGCATTACAAGCCTCTTAAGATGTTTTGAACATGTTTAAAAATAGAGAAAATAATATTTAATAAATAACTGATTGAATCACATTATTGCTAGCCCATTATGAGGCTAAGCCCACCCCCTCCTCCCTTAGTGTAGATAATATCATTTGTTAAAAAAAAAAAAAAAAAAAAAAAAAAAAAAAACAATCATTTGACATCTAATTTAATTACATTATTATCTGCGTGTGAAAGACTTTTTTTATAATTGGCATTACACGCCTCTTAAAATGTTTTGAACATGTTTAAAATAGAGAAAATAATATTTAATAAACAATTAATTGAATTACATTATTGCTAACCCATTGTGAGGCTAACCCACCCCCTCCCCCTTAGTGTAGATAATATCATTTGTTAAAAAAAAAAAAAAAAAAAAAAAAAAAAAAAAAAAAAAACAATCATTTGCCAGCTAATTTAATCACATTATTATCCGTGTGGGAATGACTTTTTTTATAACCGGCATTACACGCCTCTTAGGATGTTTTGAATCACATTATTGCTAGCCTATTGTGAGGTACTACTTAAAAAATAAAAATAAAAACAAACAAACAAACCACAAAAAAATAAATTATTAAAAAATACTGTTAAAATGACGAAAATGCCTCTGCCTTATTTGATGCATTATTTTGGGATTCCTTTGAAGTTTTTTTGTCTTGAGAGCGTTTTTGTCCAAATATTTTTGTTGAAACTTGTTGACAATAAAATCACTATTCACCTTTTCCATTGGCTTTATTTATAGATAGATATATATAAAGGGTTTTTGAGTTTACATGATATAAGTTGTAGTGAGTCCATGAGGAGATGGGTTAGAACAATCACTTAAATAAGAGTGGGATTTTAGCCGTTGATGCAAGCATATCTCATAGTTCATTAATGGATGACAGTTACTCACGTGTATGGACAACAATTACTAGCAAAACTATTATAATGAAAAATGACATAGACATTTTGGATGAAATGTTCTGTCAAATTATATATCTTAAATGTACAAGTGAACTTAATTTGAGATTCAAAGAAGAATGCGGAATTGTAATTTTATTTTTCAAAGTAGGAACAAATTTGGGATTGTATCCGCAGCAAAACAAAAAATTTTGCCTTCTAAATTTGGAGAAGAACTTACATACAACTAGGACGACAATATGACACTAACCCAAACTAATTACACATGAGTACTTCCACTAGTTGCATGTAATTAAGTTTCTCTCATAAATTTGAGATGGTTGTATAACCAAATTATAACTTCTTCCAAGTTTCAACATCCAACTTCCAACCCAATTTATAAATAAAACATCAAGGCCGTTAAGATCTTTTCTCTAACGGAGGTTTCCCACATGGTCCTCCAAAGTATGAGACACTTCGGAGCACCATAAAATTTTTGCAAACTCTAAAGTATCAGATACCCCGGATCACCATAAAACTATTGCAGAATATATTCATTGCAGCGTGTATATATGTAAATTCTCATGTGCCATTGTGTGTGTATATAGAGAGGGTTTATCTATGGGTTTGCATTCATGATATAAGTACTGGCGAGTTTATGAGGAAGGAGGGTTTTTGCCTTTTGGGCACCAGGTCATTGTTGGACTGGTCCTGCATAATCCTGCGGTTCATGGAGACGGAGTCCAAAAAATCTCGCAACCAGCAACAGTCACATGACACTGGGCGGCTGTGCTGCCGAGCGTTGGCAGAGGGGACTCACATGCAAAATGCCTTCCCTACTTTGTCTGCCCCATTTTCTCAACTTGGGAGAAGTGGAAGGATAAACCAATTTGGTCTTACTCTAATCTTTATCCTTGTTTTAAAAAGTTGGTTTTTATGGAAGAAAGAAGTACTCTAGCCCTTTTTTTCCTTCACCCAGGCATTATTGGGAGGAGGATTTTATGATAAACATTTTTAACTATTTGAGTTGCACATCTTTAATTTGGTAGTTCAAAAATTGCGTTAACTCATCCGCATCTTTTCAATTTGGTTTGCTTAAAAGCCAAAATGAATGCAGCATCGTAGCTACTGTTGAAGTTTACCTCTAAATTAACTTTCTCACACCACAACGTTCTTACACAACAACTTTACCAAACAGCCGAACAATAAAAAACTTTTTGAAAAAACAAAAGTTGTCTCAAATATTCAACAAGGTCTTACTTTGAAAAGCTAAGAATTTGTAAATAAGTTTATATGGAGTGTGATTACTTTTTTCCGTTGAAATTAGCTTTAGAGTGAAACCTCAACTTTTTCGAATAGTGCATTCAAATGAAGATCATTTTAAGATAAATAGAGATTCTTGAGATTGTATTCACCTCAAATATGGGCTAGCATAACAATGCTCGACCGGAGATTTTAACACTGCATTCTCTTAGAGCCATTTTGTTATCTGAAAGCGTTTTTAACCCTCTCATAAGCATATTCACGGGGATCGTTATGTTCGAGCAGCGCATGTGCATCTACAACTCCCTTTCCAGCGCCAAACCTCTATGAGTTTCCTAGGTAGTTACTAGTTTCCTTGTCTAGTTATTGCGTTACGGCGACTGAAAACCCTAGCTTTAGTGTGTAAAGTCTTAATCTTGTTGATTTGTAGCTTTTCCCAATTGGTCATATTAACCTGTTGATGAGGTTTTGGGAGGATTAGGATTGCTTAATCAGCATACTTGGCTCATTTGTTGTGGAAATATATTTTGATTATTTTTATCTTATTTTATTTTTATATGATAATCATTTTCTCTACGTGGCCATGTCAATAACAGGGTGATTCTTAAAACACTAGAAAACTTTTGCAAAGGGTCTTGTGCACTAGAAAACTTTTGCAAAGGGTCTTGTGCTATAAGTCTATAACGATGTAGAACGGAATTGGCGATGATCGCGATTCACGAGTTATGTGGGGAATGAAACGGTGGGAAAATCAGGGGATGGATATCTGTACTTATTCATTTCGGCTGGTAATTGTATGGGTTTTCTGTCTCTCCTTTCTCCTGTATCTTATCAGAAGATTATTGGAATGTGTTGATATGAAAAATTTTGACTTTGATGATGTACAATTGTAATTTCATAGTTAGGCGTATAGCTCGACATATACATCTAATTCAATTGTATTAATCACAAATGTCTAAGGCATTACATACATGTTTTTTTTTTTTTTTTTTTTTTTTTTTACAATTTAGGGTCTTAATGGTTGCTTGATAGAAATGTTTGTTCCTTATATGACGTTTGTTAATTGAGCAGTAATAGCAAAGAAAGCAACGTCTTCTCGAAAAATGGTACATGCTTTTGGGAATGGGATCAATTGAAATGTGGTGTGTCATAATCGTTAGCAATTCTCTTGATTGTGTATAGAAAAACATTAGCGGACTTATGAGTATTGTGTTGCAATATAGGATCAATGAACTGAAGATTAATGATCTACTTGGCGGAATATCCATTACTTTAAGAAAAGAGTTATTACTTTCTTGAAATTGTTCATGGTCAGCTGTCATTGTTCATTGCTAATTATAGGAATAATTATTAGGCAAAATCCAAAATGACCTTCGTTCTTTTTTTGTAAATCTAAATACTGGCTTTTCCATTAATGATATTGTAGGAAGAATTATTGCGTCGTAAACATTTAATGAGGTGCGTTTAGGAGGAAAAATGAAGTTGAACTAGGTTAATTTCAGCTTAAATTTCTTTGATGCAGCTATTGCTTGTGTAATAGAAGTTGGTGAATCATAAAATTCTTAGCTCATTAAAGTTGAAGAATAAGCGGTTGAGTAATCCCTTTTGTTTTGGCTTGCGTACTTGGGATGTTTTTTGGTCGAAAGCGAACTTGGGATTTATGCCTTTATGTTATGGACTTCTGTGCATTTGCGTATTTGGCTTGTTTCTTGGGTCTTCTCTATCAAACTTATCATGTAGCAGGAAACTGTGAACTTTACTTGCCAATAAGTGTGTATTGACACAGAATGAATGTTCACTGAATTGTTTAGCTCCTAGCTTGCTGTGATTGAATTCTAATAATTTCAACTTTCAAACTTCTGCAGATTACAGAGCCCATTTTTGGAAGGAAATCTCGTGCAGAGTTGGCGCACCTTTGGAACAAAGCTGTGGACCAGACATTTCGACCTGTGATCGAGTCTCTTAGTTCATCTGGATGGTAGATATACGTACTGCACTGCTTTCGTGACATTAATACATGCTAAACTGAATTTGCCCCACTTTTGTATTTTTGCATATGTTGAGCAACCAGACCATGATTTCAAAGGCATAATAATTTTGCTGGCAAACTATATTTTTATTTTTGAATTTATATCAGTGAATATGCTTGTCTTTCTCTTCATGATTCGTGACTTTCAAGACACCTCAACATGTACGAAAGATAATACAAAAAAGGGAACCCGAATGGTTTTGGCCCTTATTGTCAAACCAATCCATCTGATTCTTTTCTTCCATTGCTCCATTGCGACCATTGGAAGTTGCTTTCTAACTAAACATATATCTAGCTTTATGGTTGTTACTACAAATTCCTCACCTAGGGTTTGACTGTGACTTTCCTTTCTGCTGTTTGTGACACTTTTGGTTTACTTTAGGAATGCCTTTCATCCTTTTGAAAAATGAGGACACAAGCGTTTGCGGATTCTAGCTCAAAGGTAGAGTACTTTTGTATCCATAGTTATGATGAGAGTTCGATGTTGACGTTTTTAGAAATTGTAGGACAGAATCATGAAACCATTTTTTTTATTTTTTTTACTTTCATTATTGTATGACACTTGCCATTTAACTTTTAACTTGTGACCTCCATTTTCTTTCATATTGCTCTCAATGTGGATTGCGTTAGTAATCATTTGGTTCCTTAGTTGCTTGAATGCTGAAAGGTGAACGAAATTAATTACCATTTAATAAATACTTTTTACTAGTAAATACCGTGCACTGGTCACTAATGATTATAGATACATACTACATAATCTGGTTTTAGTACAGTAGAGGATAGATCAGAGAGAGATCCAAGTAGGGTTGTAGTCTTGTAGATGGCTTGGTCAAGCCATGATGGTTCATGCAGTGAGAAGAGAACTTCATACATCGGGTTGAACTGTGTTGGCTTGACTCATATGTGATCTGCGTGTGACAAACACATGGTAAGCCCCCATTGCCAGAAAGACTGCAAATGCTAAACCGCACACAGTGCCAGCAACCCCAGCAGCTCCGTATCCCGTACTGCCTTTCTGTGATGTAGAGTATTTGCTCTCGTGTGCTTCTGTTGCTTGCACTTGAGCTGCCACATGCAATGGTGAGCAACTGGATGCAACACATGGGTCTTTGGAAATGGGGTTTTGTGACGTTGGATTGAAGAAATCATACGCTGACGGTGAAATTCCCATTGGGTTTGTTCTGGCAAGGCCGTGGGGGGCTCTCTCGTCAGCAAAAGCAACGGAGAGAAAGGTCAGAGAAGAGAAGAGAAAGATGGAAACCCTTGAAGGCATTTTTTCAGACTTGCTAATGAAGTAGTAGTAGTAGTAGTAGTTAGTGTTTTTGTATGAAACTTGTGGGTGCTTTAGTGTGGCTTTTATAAGATCCTAGGAGGGGGTGGTGGTTGCTTGGACTAGAATTTTGGTTATGAAAAAGAGGTCCGGGAGGGAACAGAATGATGGTGGTGGCATGGTGCACTCTATTGATCTTCCCCATCCCCTAATAAAAATGTCTAAATTCTAGAAATACCCTTTTCAAGGTCAATTTCGTTGCTTTTTTTTTTTACACTAATCTATCCAACTTCTTGACCCGACTAATCACTAGTTCCTCTGCTTGAGTGCCTTAATTTTACACATGAGTGGGGACGTGGAATATAATTAATCTTCTCCAAACCTTTATGTCCTTACTCAATTGATAGGTTTTCACAATCATATTAACATACTAATTAAATTCATAGTTGTCACATGCAGACCACTTTTCTCAACCCATATCATTAATTATTTTCTGTTTAGGTTTTCGAAGTCTTCCTTCTATCTTTTAAGAGCATCCCTAATGAGCAGTTTGGATGTTTTATTGGTAAGTTCTCCGATGGACGAGATGTAAAACACCTATTGGCCAGACAATGTAAGTAAAAATACAAATGTCATTCTTACCATATTTGTATCATCTCTTTAATAGAGATGAGATTTACATGTGTTGGTGGGTCTTACCTCTACTAGAGGGATGATACAAATAGATGGTAAGTGTAGCATTACTCAAGTAAAAATATAAATTCTTTTTTTTTTTTCAATTTTTAGAAGTTGTGCCCCGTCATTGAGTAAAACATATATTTTTATATCTCATGAATGTAAAATGAAATGTATATGTGGAGAGATTTTTTAATGTGTCCGGAACATGATGCTTTAGGCCATATGTAATTATATAAGTTGAGGAAAAAAAAAAAATTTATTGTCACTCCACTTATATAATGATATATGATTTTATATCTCACACATGTGGTTTTATATATCTGATTTGTATACCTCTATCAAAGATGCTATGAGAAGGGGGGTTGAATACGGAATTTCTGAGCACAAAAATAAATTTTCTCGATAAAGTTTGAAGTCTAGTTTAATTATCATTATAAAAAAAAAAAAGTTCATTTAAATTGTTCTTGTAATACCGTACAAGTACAATTATACATGCATTGGAAACAAGCGTGGATGTGGTTTTATGAACGTTTCTTAGATTGGAGGGACAGAAAAGGCAACGTCCGTTTATATCCATTTCATGATGCGTATAATTGTAATCATAATGGGCAGCCAAGCTTTGTGTGCGTGTCACCGGCCTTGATATTTGACATTATTGAACTTGTTTAAACGCATGCCATTGCCAATTTCACTAACCTCAAATAAATATATTTCCTTTCTCCCTCACCCTCGAGAGATTTTTTCAATGTGATCGAAACACGAAATGATACATCACGTGTCATTATACAAATAGTAGAATATGTGTGTTAAAAAATTAATAACTTAAAAACTAAAATTTCTCATAATTTATATAAAAACACGTGATATATCACTCGCGTTCCGATCTCAATGAAAATTTTATCCTCACCCTCCACTCTAACATTACAATCATGACTCATCACACCCTTTCAAAGCTTTTTGTTCAACTCTCTCTCTCTCTCTCTCTCTCTCTCTCTCTCTCTCTCTCTCTCTGTGACACAGTGGCACTGAGGCTTCACTTAATGCATACACAAGATCCTTGTTAATTGGTTCAGGGCATCACATGTTTGAGCAATGCACCTTCCAAATCACAAGAGTTTGATTGTTTGTGATAAACATCTCATTCTGTTGGCTACTTCAAACATGTCTTTGTTTTTGTGTTTTGTAAGCAAAACACTTAGATATCACTAGTTTAAATCCTTCCAACATTCGGCATTAAACGTGAATACCATTCGTTTGGTGTTTAGAAATTACATGGATAGATCGATTAGTAAAATTCAAGGTATATTAGAGGTAGAGATGAATGATTTTTCATTTAAAAGAATTTGGACATGAAGAGACATACGTCTATTTATTTTACTATTTTTTGTTCTGGAGAAGAAATTGAAATGTAAATATCTTCTTAATGAGTAATATATTTTCTATCTTCAAGTTCGACACAATTATTTCATTTCTTCCTTAGGTGTCCCTTTAATATAGTGGACGGGTTATCTATCCCAATTTCTTAGGTGTCCCTTTAATCTATTTTCTATAGAACTCGTTTATTGGCATAGAGTACGAAAATGTTATGTGATATGACACGTCAGTTGGTCTTGTACAAAATTAGATCAACGAGGTGGGCCGAAGCCCAATGAAGCCCAAGGAGGATAAGGCTCCAAGCCCTTGGCTGGTGTGCTTTTCTCCCAACTTCGGAGTCACCGAAGTAGTCCGGTAGAGTCCTCCTACATCATCCTGCAGCACTCCTCAAGGGAGACTTTGGTAGAGAGCCGGAGGATGAGCGTGAGTAGTAACGCCACAATGCGATCATCAGGAGCATGGAAGAGATCAAGCCCTCGGCTAAGCAACGGCCATGAATGACTGGCACTTTACTGACAATGCTGGTAGAGGTGGGTTCAAAAAACTGAAAATTGAAAAAAAAAAAATCGGACCGAACTCTGAACCGAAAAAAAAAAACCAAACGGAGTCCCTTTACACTTTATGAATGTATGCCCATTTTTGTGAAACTTTTGTTGTCAAGTTTGAAACTAGGTCTAGGGCTTTTTCAAGGAGCATACTTGGTTCAATTAGGGAGGATATTTCATTGATTATAGAGGAAAATTTTGAATAGCTTTGAAACTTTGAAAAGCTTCTCTATTTGTTTGCTTTTTGAATGGATACGGTTATCATTTTTTCTGTGCAATTGAGGTTGTTGATAGCATCGAATTGGTTTATATGATCTTGTATATGTACAACTACCTTCCCACTTTTCCTATTTTCTTATTATTAATCTACCAATGTAAGCCTCTATTCTAAATTCCATATAAAAAAATGATCAAATTTTATAAAATTAAAAAAATCGAAACCGAACTAAATAAAACCAAACTGAAAAAAAAAAAACCGAATAAAATTGAAAGAAAATTGAACCGAACCGAACCAAACCAAAGTTTCTATTCAATTCGGTTTTGGCAAAAAACCGAACTGAATGAAACCGAACCCACCTCTAAATGTTGGTGGTGGCGAAGAACAAGAAGTTCGAGAATAGGCCCTAGCGTAAAAATAAAAAAATAAAATAAAAAAAAGAATTTAGAGAGCAAGTTAGATCAAAATGACTTTCACGAGACAATGTGGGATTTTGAAAATCTTTTAGACGACACAGCAACATTTAAACCCATTCCATGCGAATCATGATGACGGACCTTGACTTCAAATCCATTGAGCTCGGCTCGGTATGTGAAACATGAACTCTGGACGAAAGAAGCTTTCAAAATAGTGAATGCCTATCAAAGTTATGTTTCATGTATAAACACCAAACTTTTCTACACAATTTTTTTTATTAGAGTAAATTTAAGGGAGTTTTCATGAATAGGGTTTGGGTTAAGTTTGTTTTAATAAAAAATTATGCTATAAATTTATTTAATAAAAAAGATTTAGATTTTAATGAAAAATTCTTAAATTTTAATAAAAATGACAAGATAACTTAAATTTTAATGAAAAAGACATCATTTTAATATTAAAAAAAAAAAAAAAAACTGACACGCGGACTTGCGTGTCCTCATACAAACTATTTATGAAACTTAGTACATTATTGTTTATGAAACTTTGTACTGTTTGTGAAACTTTCTACACTATTTATGAAACTTAATACAACTACATTGTTTATGAAACTTAATGATAGATGAAGATTAATTATATATGTAGTTATATAATAACATATGTGTAAAAACAATATAAAATTCCTAATCCTACTTTTGTGTATATAATCTACAAGGGACGAATTTGACTAAATTCATGCACAAGCAGTAGTCTAATACCGATACGAAGAAAATATTGGAAAATATAAAATTGTTAGAGAGAAAGAGGAAAGGCGTTGTTGTCAGGGAGAGTAGTTGATGGAGGAGAAGGAGATGAAGAATAATGAGGCGATGATGAAGTATTGCACGCACTTTACTTAGGTTTTTTTTTTTTTTTTTTCATTATCTTGTCCTTATCATTAAATAAAATTATAGGATAGCTTTTGGTTAAAATTCAAAGTTTTGAAGTCTTTTTCATTAGTTTTCCTTAAATTTTAATGCTAATGTTTGGGCCCATAATGATAGTTTGGGCCGAGTTTAGAGGCGCTCTCAGCCCAATAACCATTTAGAATCCTGTTATGGGTCGTCCAGTCATCATGGGCCATATAGTCAAGGTCGGCTAAATCCTATTGCGAGTGGGATTGATTTAGATAAGGGTAAGGTAGTCGAAACCTAGTGCAACAAGGAGTCTTAAGGCTAAGGATGAGGATGCTGAGAATTAGGGGATGAATCTGGTTTGTTAAAGAACTTGGTTCAGAGTCCTATTGAAGTTAGGATTGGCCGAGGCCTAATCAGATTAGGTTGAGGAGTTCTAATTCGAGTATGATTCTAGATCGGCCATGAGGGGTTTGCTACTATAAATAAAGAAGGGAGTACATCATTCAAGCCTTCTCCAATTCAACACGCAAATTGCTCTGCGCAAAGCTTCTCAACAACCTTTGAGATTTTATCATTCTCCTCTTTCTTCTTGCCAACACATCTTTAGTTTGGATAAACAGCACTGTGAAGGCAACCAACGACATCTTCAGTTTGGATAAACAGCATTGGAGCCGTAGAATCAGCCGACTGAGGAGCACCTTCAGTTTGGATAAACATCATTGCTTCGAGACTGACTGGTTATTTATTCAAATCTCAATCGACAAGGATTTTCAAGTCCTTGTTGGTAGAGGTTATCTCATCAGCCTTCTTAACGAAGTGAGGCGTTGCAGGTTACTAGGCTCGGCACGTTGAACGCCAAGTTGTTTTATGATTGAATATTCACAAGTACACTTTAAAGTTTGACATTCCGACGGCGGAACCACATTTACCATCAAGACATACATCTATTTTGAGTATTTGTGTCTATATAGTCTGGTGCCAATTCGGCGTGCTTATACTCTCACGAATATAATCACCGTGACTGAACCCGGGGCCGACGATTTGTGAACTTTGCAGAAGTAGAGGCCTTGTCTTCAAGCTTTAGAACCCGAAGGTTGAGACGTGTTTCTTCCTCGGCCGCAGTCGCAAGATCAAGAAGTCAGCAGCACGCTTAACGCGACATCAGCATATTTTACTCCCTAGCCGAGCCCGACCATCAAGTTAGCACACCTCGCACATAACCGAATGATGTAGTTAGCTCATTAGTTACTCGGCCTGCGTGCCACATAAGCTTGGTAGTTTTTAAAACCAACAGCTAAGTAGATCAATATTTTAAACTAAATTTACTAAACATGTGATGTGTCTAATTTATTCATAGAATACCGCAAAGCATGCGGAAGATGAAGTAAGAACATTATTTCGCCAAACACCTTAAACAAATAAGCAGAAAAAAGTATAATTTAAAGAAGAAAATCACAAACCGTATAACCTAAATGATATTTATTTGCTGCTTTGTCACTGCTTACGAAAATAGATAATAGTCTATAGTGTATGTAAGAGTTGACATTGTACAATACTTGTATTCATAATCCTCAGCATATGCTATGAGCCTATGTCATTCAATCAATTAAAAAAAAATGAAGGTTATTTTTATCGAAAAATTAGTAAGTATCATAACGAACTTCTATTCATGAGTAAATTAAAGAGTATTAATTCTTGCATCCAAATTCATATATTTGTTCTCTCACTTATAAACATTTGGACATGAACTATCATTAAATTACCCAAAAATTATTAATTTTCTAATTAACCTAACGAATAAGAGTGACATGAGTGGCAGCAAAACATCTCTCTCATTACATACGTAACTCCAACACCAAAAGTCTTTAAATTAAAGCAATATCTGCATCATCAAGCAGCTTAAGGCATTACCTACTTATTCCTCCCCAGAAAACGACCAGAAAGCCATAGAATATCGACGAAGATAAGATAGAATAATCACTACAAAAAAAACTCTAAATAATTATTTCATATAACATCATCCACCTTTTAAAAAGATAGACAAACCCAGCTCTAATGACCTGGCATGCATTATACATGTGTTGTCCCTATAGGCTATGGCCCTAACTACTGCATGCCAAAGATAATGGAAAGCAAATGCACCATCGATCTCACTGCCAAGGACCACCACTACCACAAAAACCCTAGCTACATAAAGCATCTTTATTCTTTTTTGGCATGTTTATCAACACCGGTTAAATATATGATATAAACAATCTCATCAGCAGCTTTTAAATATTTGAAACGGTATAGAACTCAACTCATCTCTGGTTTTGATATTATATTATTGCAATTAAAATTTAAATTACACCCACAATCGCAATTCGAAAGAGAGGTCGTAGATTGATAGATAAGAAAACAAGGTGAAAAAACTGCATCCAAATGATTCATTAGCATTTTTCGATGGATTTAATTTAATTAGTTTCTTATATGATTAAGTGATGAATAAATATATATAATTTCATGAATTATCTATTGATCAAATTCGAACTCAATACTTCTTTCAACGTTAAGAAGAGAAATGTACTAACAAAAGCTAGCTCGTCGCTTCATCATGGGATATGATATCACATTTCTACCAAATTACACCAATGGAAACGTGGAGTGCTCATACCATGGAGACAAATTAAGAGTGTAATTTAGCCAAAATTTTATTTATAAACCCCACCATTTAACTAAAGTTAAGTTAAGGTGTATCTTTCATTATCTCTTAATCAAATGACCCCATTTTCAAACCTGATTAATTAACTCTACCTAATCTGATAATTGTGCTGAGGAATATTCATTAAACTAAAACCAGGATAAGCATTACAAGGTACAACTCGTATTTCATTAGCTTTCTCTGGCATCAATATAAATACACAACCACTTGAAAAGGTGACAAGAGAAAGTAGTAAATAAAATAAAAGATAAGAATACACAGAAGAAATGAAAATAGCACAAACATGCAAAGCAAAGATAACAAAGAAGAGAGGGATACAAAATAGCACTCTTTGCCCAAAGCCGTGATTATCTACAGTTCCACAGCCCTTCAAATTTCTCCTTTTGAGACCATGAGAGACTTGCACTCCTCTATTTTGTTATTCCTTTAGAAACACCATCTCCATTTGAAAACCATGGATGAAATTAAAAGGCTTAATTAATTAAATTTTAATTAATTAAGCATTGCTTCTGAAAGATCCCAGAGCCTTGATGGCTCCTGCTCTCAGAATGTATTGGTGGTAGAAGGCAGCAATGGCAGCTCCAATGAAAGGTCCAAGCCAGAAGATCCACTGAGATATAAAACAAAACCAATTAATAAGAGAAAATAAAATAATTAAGTCAATTTTTGGGAAAACTGAGAGGGATCATACTTGGTCATCCCAAGCTTTGTCCTTGTTATAGATGACAGCAGCTCCTAAACTCCTAGCAGGGTTGATGCCAGTTCCAGTGATGGGAATAGTGGCCAAGTGAACAATGAACACAGCAAATCCAATGGGAAGTGGGGCCAAGACCTTAATTTAAGACGATAAATAATTTGTAGAGTTAATAAAATTGCCTAAAATGAACCAAAAATTGAGTGATGATTTGGTGTAGTGACACTCGGTCTGAAATTTATTTGAGCAACGAGTTCAAATCTCATAGTTGACAATTGAGTGAGAGATGTGCTTACAGGGACGTGAGAGTCTCTGGCATTTCTCTTGGGGTCAGTGGCGGAGAAGACGGTGTAGACAAGAACAAAGGTACCGATGATCTCAGCACCCAAACCAGTGCCCTTGTTGTAGCCAGCAGACAACTCGTTGGCTCCACCACCATACTTCACGTAGTATGACTTCTGGAAGGCCTTCACCAACCCTACACCGCAGATAGCACCCAAACACTGTGCTATGATGTACAACACTGCCCTGATCAGTGAAACCTTGCGAGCCAAGAACAGCCCAAAGGTCACAGCTGGGTTAATGTGTCCTCCTGCAATTGTCATAGAACAAGACTTAGATTCTGTTATAAGTACTTTTGTATAAAGCGCTTTTAGTCCGTAACAGTTTTTGTTAGTAGCACTTTTAATGTAAACACTGAAATTTATTAAAAGTTCAAGTACTTCTGAAACCCTAGAGTCACTCGAACTTCCTCCAAAAGCACTTATCATATGTTTACAGGAATTTCTTTCAAGTGCTTCTGAGATTTCATAAAAAAAAGTTCTGTTTTTGTCAAACACTTCCAAAAGTGCTTCTAAAGTTTCAAAAGCACTTTTATCTATTTATGCTAAGGACCGAGAAAAAAAAGAAGACATACCTGAGATACCGGCGGTGCAGTAAACAAGGACGAAAATCATCCCACCGAAGGCCCAAGCGATACCAAGAATGCCAACGCCGCCGCATTGGTCAGCCTCGCTCTGGGATTTGTAGCCAATGACGGTCAAAACTGTGATGTAAAGGAAGAGGAGGGTGGCAATGAACTCAGCAATGAGAGCTCTGTAGAAAGACCACTTGGTGAGCTCCTCAGCATCAAACAAGGGGGTTGGAGGAGGGTCATGGTAGTCTTTGGCGGCAAACTCACCATGCTCAGCTCCCTCTACATCTTTTGCCATGGCTTCTGTGACTAATTATGTGGCTTTTGGCTTTTGAGGAATGAGAGAAGAGAGATGTCGTTTGGGATTGTGAGTGTGGATGGAGAGGTGTGAGTGTAGAGGGGTATATATGGGGCAGATAAGAGTGATTGTATGCTAAACAATAATTACGAAAGTAAGTATGTTTATGTTATTGTTTAAGTAAATAATACATGATGATGAAAATGATTTATGTTATTTTTATGCCGCCCATAATCCCTAGCTTGATTTCGCTTGCATGGGTCCCCTTCTTGTCCCCCAACGGCTACTAAAAATAAAAGGGTTTTACTTTAGTTTCTCACCTTTCATCACTTCAGAGATATAATATATCACCCAGGGTCCTAGAGACAAATAAAGAGTGGTTGTTAGACCTACAAGGGTTCTTTTTATTTATTTATTTACAAATGTTACTCAATTTAAAATGGCAAATGTAGTGGGTAGAATAATGCGCTTGAAAACAAAATGGTAAATATAAAACGGTCATCCAGCCTAAAAAATGGTAGCCAACGGTCTAATGCTAACACTCACATTTTTTATTTTTGGTTGCTTTGGTTACTTACGATGGATGGATTTATAGGAAATGAGTATCATTTTTTGTTCATGTGCTTATTAACAACCAATGAATTGAAAAGAATGTGTATGATTCTCGTTCATGTGTTAACAACTTAGGAATGAATATAAATGGAATTCAAGTATCTCATATCTTCTTATTCCTTAAAACCGAGGTATAAGATTACCAAGAGAGGATTGTTTCTCCCGTATGCAATCTTTCATATCCACATCCCTTCATATCCCTTTTATTTTTTATTGTAAATTCGATGTAAAGATTTCTCTTCTCCTTTCTCTTTATTGCTTTCGTGCATATAAATTTTTTTACCAAAAGAAAATTTCTTTGGTAAGAATTGCATCCACAATTAAATGGAAAATATGCAACCCCCAATTGTGAAAAACAATAGAAAAAGAACCTGTAAAGGTTGGGGAAATTCACATATATAATAAGAAGCCTACCATTGTGAATTCAATAATAAAGGGAAAAGAACCATTATCTCTAAACTTTTAATTAATTTATTTATGGATATTTTATTCTTAAATGTATTGTCGTATGTTAGCTGATGACGGTTTGCCATAAGAACCTATCTGGATCCTACCTAAAATCAAATGGTATACATATATGGTGGTTATGCACCACTCGTCATCTCAATTATGGAACTGATGGTGTTTTTCTTTCCTAAGATTCAGGTTAATTTTAGGGAACTTTAACGAAAAACTTCTAGTATTGTTCATTTTAACCAAAAACCACATTTTTATACTAGAAAGTCAATCTTGGTACTATTCACTTTACCCTTTATTTTGTCCTTATCGTTAAAACTCAAAGTTTTCAAGTACTTTTAATTAGTTTTCCTTTAATTTTATAACCCAAACACAAAAAACATGTTGAGTTTAGAATTAGAAATAGACTTATTAGAACTTTAGAAAATTCAGACAAAAATATGGTTTCGGAGTTAAGTTGATATCGTATTGTAATTTGACTTTAGAATTTGTATGTATCTTAAATTTGTTGAGTAAACTCTCTTTAAATTTTAACCACTAATCGAAAAAGTACCACAACAATTTGGAACATGAAAGTAATTTAACTTAGAATTATATGCATCCTAAAATTTTGTGTAAATTCTCCTTAGGTTTAGTAAAATTAAAAGGACGAGAATGCTATGGTTGTGTGGTTAGATGCAACTTGTGGATGCTTATGACTTTCACCACATGTCGGAAAAGTAGCACAACAATCTACATTATCATGAAAGTAAGTGGCTAACTATAATAATATGTACAAGTCATTTTGAAATAAAATCCATTTTCCCCTCGCTCTGATTGAGAAGTAGGGAATCCGTGTGTATTTTAGAATTAAAGAGCTACTGTTACTTTTATATATCGAAATTATCTACATATGGACTAGAACAATGTACAACTCCCTTGCACTTATGTTCAAATTTCGATTTTCATTTAGATTAAATTAAGTTGTTGTTTAGATGAAGAAATTTTTTGAATATTTACTAAGTATTTTATGTAAGAGCATCTCTGTCAGTTGGCTGATTGATAAGGCAATTGAGTTGAATTGTTCTTAGTTTCAAAAAACTTTTTCCACCAGTCCAGAAATGGGAGGGCAATTGGACCAAGGGCTTGTTCTTGTTAGACTACCCTTGCAACAATTGCTTGGGCTTGAGCTCGTTGGGAGTAGGCATTGGCCTGGAATGCTCTCACAGCCGTTAGATTTCCAACGGTCCTTTCATCTGAAGTGTTGGATTTTCAGAGATAAAAAATAAAAAAATAAAAAAATAAAAAAATAAAAAAAAATTATAGATTGTGCCAAGTGGCACAATTTGGTGCACCTAATTTAAACAAAATTTGATAAATCAACGGCCTATAATAACAATACACTTAAAATTAAGGGTTAATCTCTATTTATTACCCTAAATTTTCATGGTTTTCAACATTTGGTACATGAAGTTTTTTTCATCCCAAAGTCATACCTCAAGTCTTGATTTTGGAACAGTTTTAGACATCCGTTAAATTTTCTGTTAAAACTTCTGTTAACTGATGACGTGGCACCCACGCAGACAATAACTGAGCGCCATGTGCAATATGGGCCCACTTTAATATTAAAAAAATACAAAAAAAAATTTAATAACAAAAAAAAGTTTATGGGCCTCAAAGTCCCACCCGTCTTCAACCTCCCCCAACCTCCTCCCTTCCGTCTTCTACACCGTCGTTTCGATCACCGGCGACCCCCGCAACCCCCAACCCCATCCCTCCCCCTCCTCTGCACACCATGTCTTCTCCCGCCTTTCTTTTCTCCGGCTAATCAATTCTTTCTTGTCCATCACCTTCATCGCAAATACGCACCCTTGCGCCCCACCAGGGGACTTCAACTTGGCCAAGTAGATGGAGTCGATGTCGCCAGAGCCGAGGTTAGAGGGAGAGTTGCCGAATCGGGGATTCGGATCCGATCTTGTAGATTGTGGACCAGAGAGAGTCAGAGGAAGAGGAGTGAGGTTGGGATTTGGGGACTACGGAGGCGGGAGGCGAGCGGAGGAGGAGGCAGAGGGCGGGAGCGTGGATTCGGAGCTGGTTGTGTAGCCGATTACTCTGAAAGGCTCGCATATTCCTGCTCTCTCTCTCTCTCTCTAGGGTTTTCTGAAGCTTGTTGAAAGACAATAAATATAAGAGACATAGAAGAAAATGGAGACGCCAAGCAACGAGGAGAGGGACTGAGATGGGGAAGGAGGTTAGGCCCAGAAACTTGGTGGTGGTGGTGTTCGTGGTTGTGGTGGAGGTTAAGCTCAGGCTTTGGAGAAAAGGGATGGAGGAGGTCGAGGGTTGAGGTCTAGAATTTTTTTTTTTTTTTGTATTTTTTAATATTAAAGTGGGCCCATATTGACACGTGGTGCTCAATTATTGTCCACGTGGACGCCACGTCATCAGTTAACAGAAGTTCTAACGGAAAACTTAACGGATGTATGAAACTGTCCTAAAATTAAAACTTGACGTATGAGTCTGGGATGAAAAAAACTTCATGTACCAAATATTGAAAACCACAAAACTTCAGGGTAGTAAACAGAGCAATTCTTGCCCTTGACTTGCCATCACCCTCCTAAAAAGGGTGGAGATGCTCTAAGCCAAGTTTACGTACACCATAAATAAAACAAATTTAGGATCCAAACATGGTACAAAAATACATAGCTCATGACAACGTCACCATACATAAACCACATATTTAATTTATATTTTTGGTTAAATGTTGACGCCATGAATTGACAACCATGGGCCATGGCCGCCCCACTCTAATATAATTTATTACTCTAACCCATTTGGATTGTTTTTCCAATTGACAATTTGACAATTTGACATTCCCCAATTCTCCACAATTCCACATTTTGTTTTCAATTACTTTCAATATTCTCTGTGTGGTTTTTTTCCCCTTTGAATTTATGGCTCAAAATGCAACACTCCAAAAACTTGAAGGGTGGATGATGTAATTGAAAGAAAATTTTTATTTGTGTTTTTGGCTTTGTGTGGCTGCAAGTGACTTCTCATTAGTCGGTGCCTCCTCCAATTTTTTAGTACACGATTTAGCCATATTTTAATTTTTTTTAAAATAATAATTTTTATTATGAATGATAAGATAACTTACATTACTTTAATGGGGAGTGAGATTTGAACATGAGATTTCGAGTGTAAGGACGAATGCTCTTAACCAACTGAATTACAATTCACTTGCATTTAGCCATATGTTAATGTTAAGTGATTGCTAAATGGTTGTGTAGACATGTAAATTTTGGTTAAACAAATACTCACTAACAAACTAAATTTTTGACATGTTAGGACTTAAGTTGTGACATCCCACATCGCCCAGGGGAGTGATCCTTAAATGTATATTTCAATCCTTACCTAGCACGAGGCCTTTTGGGAGCTCACTGGCTTCGGGTTCCGTCGGAACTCCGAAGTTAAGTGAGAATGGGGCTAGAGCAATCCCATGATGGGTGACCCACTGGGAAGTTGTTCGTGAGTTCCCAAAAACAAAACCGTGAGGGAATGGTAAGCCCAAAGCGGACAATATTGTGCTACGGTGGTGGAGCAGGCCCGGGAAGTGATCCGCCCCGGGCCAGGATGTGACAAATTGGTATCAGAGCCTAACCCTGGTCGCGTATGTGCCGACGAGGACGTCGGGCCCCTAAGGGGGGTGGATTGTGACATCCCACATCGCCCAGAGGAATGATCCTTAAATGTATATTCCAATCCTTACGTAGCACGAGGCCTTTTGGGAGCTCACTGGCTTCGGGTTCCGTCGGAACTCCGAAGTTAAGCGAGAAGGGGGCTAGAGCAATCCCATGATGGGTGACCCACTGGGAAGTTGCTTGTGAGTTCCCAAAAACAAAACCGTGAGGGAATGGTAAGTCCAAAGCAGACAATATCGTGCTACGGTGGTGGAGCGGGCCCGGGAAGTGATCCGCCCCGGCCCAGGATGTGACATAAGTGACACGCATTGTGGGTCTCACAAATTGCACAAATGCACGTGACTCATCAAAATCGAATGAGCTATCAAGAGTGACACATGTCGACATTTGGCTGAAAATAATTAAGGAGTTATCTTTAATTAACCTTGATTTAAATCTAACAATTAGCCAAATTAAGGATGAAGTTGATTGATTTATTTGAGCAAATCAAATATAATTTGATTAAATCAACATTATTTGATGAAATCAAATTGGATACGAATCATGTCCAAATCAAGTTTTGGCCCTTTCGTCAATTAATCAAGTCCAAATTAATATCAAATCAAGCCTCAACCAAGACATGGAGAGACCTATAAATACAAGACCCTAAGATAAAGAAGGGTCCTCACATCCACATATCCCTCAGACCCTCAATCTCTCAAACACTCTACACACTAAGAAAACTCTCTGCATTTTTACCACTCTCTAAAAGAACCACCGAATTTATTTTGTAAACGTGTTTTTGTTTTATTCATTGCAGAAAATTCATGACCCTGAGAGAGCAGAAAATTATAAATAAAATAGACTAGAGATAGCTCAAATCTAAAGACTTTGAAGAAAGAAGTAATGATGTATCCTTTAATTCGCTTGAAGTTCTTGGCCTCGTACAAACATCATAACTGGCAGACAATTGAAAAGACATTTTAGTATTGTGTCTTTTGTTGACTATCTATTTGAACGAATTTTGTATACGTTTTTTTTTTTTTTTTTTTTTTTTTTATCACAAATGATCTTTGAAGTTGATCCATTCAATCAAGATGGTCTTTGAAATTGAAATCAATCAATGTAGTCCTTGAAATTAAGTGTCGCCCGTCACAACTCTATTAAAAATTCTATTATGTGCTGATGTGGCACATAATTGGGTCCCAAAAATCTAATTAAATATTGCCAAGCAAATTAAAAATATTTAAATAATAAATAAAAACTTATATATATATATATATATATATATATATAATTAAAAACTCAAAAAACCAAGAAAAAGATTATGATTGTTCATATCTTCTTCACCTCCCACTACAGCCCCCATCCCGTCGTTGTTCTTTTTTAATTTTCCCTTTAAAAATTAAATATTTCCCCAGCCACCACTGTCACATCCCGGGGTCGACTCCACCATAGCACGATATTGTCCGCTTTGGACTCTGACCACGCCCTCACGGTTTTGTTTCTGGGAACTCACACGAGAACTTCCCAGTGGGTTACCTATCATGGGATTGCTCTCGCGCGAATTCATTTAACTTCGGAGTTCCTATGAAATCTGAGGCCAGTGAGTTCCCAAAAGGCCTCGTGCTAGGTAGAGATAGGAATATACATATAAGGCTTACAAGATCCATTCACCTAGGCAATGTGGGATGTAACAATCCACCCCCCTTAGGGGCTCGACGTCCTCGTCGGCACACTTCCAGCCAAGGATTGGCTCTGATACCAAATTGTCACATCCCGGCCCGGGCCCCCACCATAACCCTGGCTCGACTCCACCGTAGCACAATATTATCCACTTTGAGCCCCGACCATACCCTCAAGGTTTTGTTTCTGGGAACTCACACAAGAACTTCCCGGTGGGTCACCCATCCTGGGATTGCTCTTGTGCGAACTCGCTTAACTTCGGAGTTCCTATGGAATCCGAAGCCAGTGAGCTTCCGAAAAGCCTCGTTCTAGGTAGAGATGGGAATATACTTATAAGGCTTACATGATTCACTCCCCTGGGCGATGTGGGATGTAACAACCACCACCTGTGGTTGCGCCGCTCGAAATCGAACAAGAAGAGGCTTGCAACTATTCATCTACATCACCAACTTAAACCCTCAGTGGAAAAACGAGATGAAATTGGACAGAGGACTGGGTTGGAAATTGAAAGTCAGACCCATGGAATCCACCGTCAGAATAGCCCAGAACTGAGGCTGGTTATGAATCGCCCCAGTGTTCGGAAACAAGAAGAAGGCACAACCGCGCCGGTTGCTCTGATTTGCCACATAGGCACCAAGCCACCGCCACCTCCTCCACAGAGAGTTCTGGTCGTACATGTCAATAAACTCACCAGTGGACCCTCTCATCTTCTTTCTTTTCTTAGATGAACCAGTGGCTTGAAGAACCCAAAAAGACCCTAGATGGAAAAACATAAATCAAGCTGAGGAAATTTCAAAAATTTAAGAAAAGGGAATTTAAAGAATTTAAAAAACAAAACCTTAAAAATTAAATAACTCCCATCAACCTTGGTGGGGGCCGTAGTGCTCGAGTACGAGAGGAAGAAGATGATGAATAGTCATTTCTTCTTTTTTCTTCTTTTTTTGTTTTTTAAGTTTTTAATTACATAAAAATAAAACTTGTTTTTAATTATTTAAATATTTTTAATTAGATTTATGGAACTCAATTATGCGTCACATCAGCACATAACAGAAATTTTAATGAAGTTATGACAGAATGACCACATTGATTTCCAACACCTATTTTCAGGGATTACATGATCGTTTTTCAATTTTAGGGACCATCTTGAAGGGGTGGGCGAACTTCAGGGACTATTTGTGATGAAAACCTTTTTGTGACCCACCCCGACTTGGAATGCCCACATGGACGTCGAATCGAGCTGTGTTGGCTGACACCAGAAGGGTGACGAAGCCATAAAATGTAGTGATGTGGAAAATGTGAATAAATTTAAACCTAAAAGTGCCTAAGTATAAGAGTGCACTCGTGAGCGGGAATGAACTCATTTTACACGTGATGTTAGAGTATAAGTAAAGTACAGTAAAGAAGGATAAGAATTATACCATAGAAGGTAATCCCCAATACCAAGATTTTCCAAGAATCCTCATCGATACGAAAACTCAACTACTAAAACCTGGAAGGGTGAGTGGGCCTAAAAATAAAGCTTTGTAAAAACCTTTTCGAAAACATAATAACCCCTCGCTGTAAAACAAGTATAGTTTCCAAAATGCACATACTACTGTTGACCCTAAAAATTACAAAGCCTACGTGATGCGCAGGCCGAGTAACTAATAAGCTAACTACGTCATTTGGTTGATGCGAGGCGTGCCAACTCGTTGGCCCGTCTCGGCCGAGGAGTAAAATTTGTTGATGTTGCGTTGAGCGCGTTACTGACTTCTTGATTTTGCGACTGCAACCAAGGAAGGAACAAGTCTTGGCCTTTGGATTCTCGAGCCTGAAGACAAGGCTGCTAATTCTGCGAAGTTCACGAATTGTCGGCGCCGGATTCGGTCACAGTGATTATGTTTATGAGAGTATAAGCACGTCGAATCGACACCAGACTATATGAACACAAGTACTCAAAGGTGATGTATATCTTGATGGTGAATATGGTTCGGCCGTCAGAATGCCGAACTCAAAAACTTACTTGTGAATATCCAATCATAAAATCACTCGGCGTTTAATGTGCCGAATGTTATAACTCGTAACACCTTACTTTGCCGAGAAAGCTAATAAGATGACATCTGTTAATAAGGATTCGAAAACTCTTCTCAACCGAGACTTGGATAGGTAACCAGTCGGCCTCGACGCAGTGCTGTTTATCTAAACTAAATATGCCCCGTTGTCGGCTGATTCTACGGCGACAATGTTGTTTATCCAAACTGAAGATGTTCGCCGGTTGCCTTCACAGTGCTGTTTATCCAAACTTAAGATGTGTTGGCGGAAAAAGAAAATGAAAAATCTCAAGTTGTTTGAGGGCGTTGCACAAGGCAATTGCGTGTTGAATTGGATGTTTTGATTGTTACATGATGTCTTGTATTTATAGCACCAAATCCTCATTAGGATCGAGTCTAAATCATACCTGGATTGGGACTTCTTGTTCTGTTCCAACTCCACTTCGACCAATCCTACTCCTATTAGGACTTTGAACTCACCCCCTTTTTTAGGTCATATTCATTGCTGGTCAAGAATCCAAATTGCACTAAGACCTCTTATTATATCAGGACTTCTTCGACCCCTTCGTTCACCCGAACTACTCCTTATTGAGATAGGATTTGACCATCCTTGCTGAACGACCCAGGGCCACCAGGCAGCCCATAGCATTGAAAAACTTTGGGCCGAACATAAACCCACACTCGGCCCAATAATATTATTTTGGGCCTAAACGTTGCCCCCTCGCTTATGAGGTCGTCAATCATCAATCCTTGATCGAGTCTCGACCTTGAAGAAGCGAAAACGTCTTTCACCATTTCGACTTAGCTGTCTCGATAATCATCACCATGCGCATTTATGAAATGCGATTGCACGATCTATGATCTTCCCGATGTCCTGCCACATGTCGATTCTCCGATAAACCCAGCAGCCCTTAATCATGGCGTGCACCTGTCGAAGCGTCTTTTCCTCATCAATGCATTAAATATTTTGCCACACGCAATCGTGCATCCTCAACCCACAAGATCCTCGGTCCTTTCACCTGAAATTTCTGAATATTCGTGATGATTAGGGAATTCTCCGGTCAATTTT
Organism: Pyrus communis; assembly: GCF_963583255.1. Lineage (NCBI taxonomy): Eukaryota > Viridiplantae > Streptophyta > Magnoliopsida > Rosales > Rosaceae > Pyrus > Pyrus communis. Next base: position 18,408,502 of record NC_084810.1, on the reverse strand, counting down.
ACCCTTTATTTCGAATTTTGAACGATCAGTTTTCTTTCCCACAAGTCTATAAATACCGAAATTCTTTCCCTTGTGCTTGACGCCTTCAAATCCTTCTAAAATTCCTCTTTTACTCGAGAAAACCAGAAACCCTCAAGCTCTACTTAGAAAACCTTCAAAACTATCTCCAATGGCCTCCTTCGTTTCCAAGCTCTCTAAGGAATGCAACAAATGCGAGAAGATTATTGATCGATGCTTAATCAAGACCATACGCTTTGAAAGTAATATGAGTACCACTCACCAGATCCTTGGTCCACTTTTCAAAGATATAGTACCACCATCTATCACCGGACTTTTCAAGGATCAATGCCTAACACCCTTACTGTAAGGGTTTGAATGGTCGAAGTGGGATTCGACAAAACCCCAAAGTTCCTGGCCTTCAACCATTGCAACCTGGGCAACTTGGGTTACACGAATGAAGAGGATCTTCAGCAAACAATAGAAGGCTCTTGGCATTTACGACGTCATTCGTCTTTCATCCATGGAAATTGTCATGGACAAAAAGCTTCTTATAGCAGCCTCAAGCTTCTGGTGCTCGGCCACCAATACCATAGTCCTCCCTTTTGGCCCTGTTGGTCCAACTATTCTCGACGTTAGCGCCATCTTAGGGACTTCCCCCTTTGGTATACCAGTCGACGCCACCCTCTCTGGGTATCCGTCAAATCTTAACCTGAAGGCGCTCTTTGATAAACAGGCCCTCGAAACGTTAAGCAAAAAAGATCAAGCACCCTCAAAGGAAGAAGTTCAAAAACTACACAAAAACTTCTTCAACTACAACAACCTTTATCTTCACTTCGCCGGCCGAGAAGAAGAAAACCTACGGGAAGGAGAACATGAAGCCTTCCTTTTCTATTGGTACAACAAATTTATTTGTTGTACCAAGTCCAATAAATGTTTGGTCGAAAACATGCCAGTAGCCGAAGCCCTGGCTAGCTGTCATACCCTGGCTCTTAGCCCGGCCATTCTTGTTAATCTCTTGCGCTGCCTGGCCGAGATGACCCTCCACAAAATTGACCCGCACCAAAACGGCCCCTATCGGTCTTCCAACTCTGGTTGCAGGTCTACTTTGCCCCCCTTCGACCAGAGATCGCCAATTTCTCGCCCACTGAAGTGCTAGGTCTTCAGTTGCCCCCCTTCGACCATAGAATATCCCTCATCAATTAACCTCCCCACATCTACATGGAATGCAGACGAAGATGTTGATCTCCTTCAATCCTGAGGATCGTTCCTGCTTATCCATGACTTTCCTCTCGACTGCGATGCTCGTCGAGCAAGCTAGGAAGTATACCACCCCCATTTCACCGCTCGACAGCTCAGCTACCTCCAGGGCTACCCGGTACCTCTTCTCTTCTCTCGCTTTCTCCTAACCGAGGATGCCTATCTAGTTCTTCAAAGAGAGAATGCACGGACACCAAGAATGAGTTTTAGGAACGATGCCAAAAGTTCTGCCTTTGACCAACTATTCTAGAAACCCTCAGTACTGACACTTTCAGTGATTGGTAGGAAGAGTATACCCACAACTTTTTTAGCGCTCTGGTCGAAGAGGTCATCAATAAGATCTTCAGAGACTGCGGTGATTGACCGAATGGGGCTACTGCTCCCCAAACCAAAGAGACGACACAAGGTATGTGGCTACTTTTACTTCCTCTTTGTAAACCGTCATTCGAATTTTTATTAACTTGGTTTCACTTTCGCAGACAGCCGAGCGCCGAAAATGGGAGAAGTGGTGGCTTCAGCTGCAGCCAAGAAAAAAATGATTCCTTCCTCCAAGACAAGCAAACAAACTCACTAAGAAACTAAGACAGCAGGTGCAACCCCTTGTCTTTCAAAATACATCAAGAAATTGGCAAAGAAAGGGGAACAGGAAATCCACCAGCCAGTCGACAGGAACGACCACTCCTAATGTCCCTCATTCTGTTCCTGTCGTACACACTTCCATAGTCGTGCAACCAGCTCCGACTGGCTAGGTACCTGAAGCTCGACCTATTCCTCTAGTCATGATCGAACCAGCAGCTACCCCACTGGTTGAAGAAATGGCAGCTCCAAAGCCGGCTGAGCCAGCCACTGCTCCGCCAGTCGAGGAAACGGCAGCTCCGGAGTCGGTTGTTGCCCTCATCTTAGAGGATGTGGCTCCATCGGTGAAGAAAACTTCTTCCAAAAATCCAAAACAGTCGGCAATCATCCTGGAAGAGGTATAATTGAGTGGTTAGTATTTTTCTTCTTTCAATAAATTCAACATTGCTAACCATCTTAATGCCAAGATGATGAGAGTGATGAGATTCCACTAAAGCGTCGCCCTCGACTAACTAATCTTCATTCCATCAATTCTCCTGTGGTTGGGCCAATGAACCAGATCGATCCGCCTGCAGCTGATCGTGGAAAACGGTCAGCTGTCGATCCTGAGGCAACAGTGGAAACACCGATTCATCCGCAAGACCAAGACCTCAGCCTCCCTCTTCAAGAAGTGACTTCGGCTTGTGTAAGACTCAAATTACTTTCTTGCTAAATTTGTTATGACGAGTCTGAACCGAAAAACATTAAATGTCAGGTGCCTGAAAATTTATTCCACCGAAAATTCTATGCGCCGAAAGGTGTTATCTATATTTCCTAGCCACCCCAATGGTCGTCAAACGTAGATAACCTTCATCGGTCGCGTGAATTGAGAAGCAGCCTAAAACACTGGGCTAGGCCATTAAGCTCTCTAGGTTCGAGCAATGAACCAGGAGATATGGCCGAAGTTTCCTCTTGGCAGGTCTATAACAAATTTTTTGTTATGTTCTTTTCTCCGACTCTCTTTTGCCTAAATTCTTTTCATGTGCAACCTTTATCGAATGTCGAATTCGACGCTTTTCTTTCGAACACTTCAAGAGCAGCGGGTCATTCAGCAGCTATAGGCAGGCCCTCTATATCAACGGCCGTGTCAAACGTCTTGGTCAAACTGCAGGAGACTCCTGTCTCTTTCAGCTTCACGAGTCCTCGAATGCAACGGCCTCGACTCAGTGGAGGAATGCCTAAACGACCTTACTGATGAGGGTCAATTGAGCACCGAAGCTATCACTCGTGCATCTTCCACCCTAGAACGAACTTGAGAATATTTTGGTATTTTCGAGATACCTCTTCAAACCAAAAACGACCTCAAAGCTGCAACTGTCGCTCGAGAAGCTCTTCGCCCGAAAGTCGAAGCTTTGAAAGCAAAGAAACCAACACTGGCTGACCTTGACCGTGAAATTGCCGAACTCCAACATCGAAGGTCGGCAGTTGCTTCTGAACATGCAAAGGACTTTGAATTGAGCGGTAAATCTTGCTTAACCGCATACGTGGCAAGCGTGAATCGGATCGAGCAGCTAAAGATGGATAAGAGGAACTGGCATGCCGAAATCATAATGGGCGAAGTGAGGTGGCTGGAGTTGAAGGCCGTTCTTGAAACTCTTTTTCCTTCATCGCCCTAGATTCATTTGGATGTAAACTGATTGACCAACTCAATTTGTATTCTCTTTTATGATCTTAATGAAATGAACTTCTATTCCTGCATTTCCCATGTGACTGGATAGTATTTCTTTAAAAATTTCCCATTGATTGGTAATTTGTGAATTAAACCGATCCAGTCTCTAAGATGATATGCCCCATTACCGAGAACTTTATGTACGACAAACGGCCCTTCCCAGTTCGGCGACCATTTACCGAACCTGGGGTCTTTAATTCCTACGGGCACCACAGTTTACCAAACTAATTCTCCCTCACCAAACGTTTTCCGTCTAACCCGTTGATTATAGGCTCGCTCGGCAATCTTTTTCTGCGCCACTAGTAAGTTATAAGCATCAAGTCGCGCCTCCTCCAAATCTTCGAACTCCTGCCTCTTGGCCTGATTGTATTCGTCACTGATCAAACTACTATGTTCAATTACTCGCAACGAATTTATACTAAGCTCAACTAGTAATATTGCGTCGTGTCCATAGGTTAAGGCATATGGAGTTGTTCCGGTGGCTGATTAAAGTGAAGTTCGATAGGCCCATATGCTTCATTTAGCTTCAAATGCCACATCCCTAGCCTCTCTCTTACCATTTTTTCAAGAATACCAATCAAAACTCTATTACTTGCTTCGGTCTGCCTATTCACCTGTGGATAATACGGCGTAAACTGCTCGAGTCAAATTCTTAGGTTCGCCGTATACTCTTTAAACCTTTGGCACGTCGAATCGAGTCATAATATTTTCTTCTATGAAACTGCAGACTTCTTTGGACGTTAATTCGGCGGATGATCTTGCTTCGACCGACTTTGTGAAGTAATCGGTTGCCACTAATATCAATGCATGTTTTACTACTCCAGAAAACGATGTGATTTTTCCAATTACGTCCATTGGCCATCCTCTGAACGGCCATGGTTTGGTAACCGAATGGAGTAATTCGACTAGGCTTTCTGTGTAGGCCCATGAATCTGACAGTGTATGCATCTTTGGGCATATTCGATGAAATCCTTCAATATACTCGACCAGAAATAGCCGTGTCGACGAAGCAGCCAACGCATTTTACGCCCGGATTGGTGAGCTCCACAGATCTTTTCGTGCACCTCGGCCATTGCTTGGGCAGCCTCATGTGGGCCCAGCACAATAATAGTAACCCATCCTCACCTTTTTGATATAATTCATTCTGGTATGCCACGTAATTCGTGGCATGGATCCTCATCATCCGGTCATGTTTATCGTTGGGGTTATCGAAATATCGTAAAATCGCCTTTCTCTAATCGTCCGATAGTGTCTCGACAGCACATACTTTTACGGGGTCTCCTCACTCTAGTAACGATGGTAAAGACATCACTCTCATGCGTATCACGTGATTGCGCTAGAGGACTTGCTGATTGACCAAGGCTGGGTAAGATCGCAGTTCTGTGAGTGTTACCCGGCCTAATTTGACCCTCGTGAGTTGTGCTCCAGAGGCTATTTGGGCGAGTTCGTCTACGTCAATGTTTCGAACACGTGAAATGTGCTCAAATGTAATCCGCTCAAATGACTCGACCAAATAGGTGGCAACCATGTGACAGGGCGCCAAAGTACAACTCATGCAACGAAAAATGGCGTTTAGTTAGTTAATTACTAGTTCGGAATCACCAAGGACGAGAATATGTGTTGCTTGTAAGTTGTGGAGAACGTGAAGGGCGATGACAAAAGCTTCATATTCGACCTAATTATTTGTACAGCTAAAGTCCAACTTGAGAGAGAAATATCAACAGTAGTGGTCGGGAGATTAAATGACGATGCCAACACCAGCTGAGGTAGAAGTGCTAGAACCATCAAAATGCATCGTCCAGTAGTTGTCTTGTGTTTGGACTAAACCGATGTCGACCTTGCTGCCCCTAAATCCATAAGAAGATGGGTGTTGGGCCAAAAAATCGGCTACGGCTTATCCTTTGATGGCCTTTTGGGGTACATACTGCAAACTGAACTCGGATAATGTCATTGTCTATTTCCCAATTCGACGTTTTACGATAGGTCGAGTAAGCATGTAACGAATAACATTTGTTTGGACGATGACCTGGGTAATTGATGGGAGCATGTAATGTCAAAGTTTGGACGCGGCGAAAAACAAAGCTAAGCAAAGTTTCTCAACGGGTGAATAATTGATCTCAGGTGAATTCAAATTATGGCTGAGATAAAAGATAGCTTGTTCACTCCCAATATCGTTATCTTGCATGATAAGGCAACCGATGGACTCGTCGGCTGCTGAAATGTACAGTTTGAGAGACCTACCACGATGAGGCGGTACTAGTACTGGTGGCGTGGTAAGGGAGACCTTGATTTGCGTGAAAGTCACCTGGTGTTCGTCACGCCACTCAAACTTATCTGAGTCTTTAAGTTTCAAGAGTGTAGGGAAAACTTTCATTTTGCCTACCGAATTAGCTATGAAACGGGGGAGAAAATTTATCTTCTCAAGCAACAACTGAAGTTTCTTCTTGGTCGTCAAGGGTTGAGCGCTAATGATTACGCGGGCTTTATTTTCGTCAACTTCGATGCCACGATGGTGCACAAAAAAACCCAAAAAGTTACCGACCGATACACCAAAGGCACATTTGGCTGGGTTCATTTTGAGATTATGCTAATGCATACGAAGGAATGTTTGCCGAAGATCATCCAGGTGCGTTCGGCGACTTTTCGATTTCACAACCATATCATCGATATAAACTTCTACAACTGTACCGATCAAATCATGGAATATCGTATTCATAGCTCATTGGTATGTGGCACCGGTGTTCTTAAGGCCGAATGGCATGATGACCCATTCATAGATGCCGAGTGCCCCCGGGCAACAGAAGGCGGTCTTGTGAACGTCAGCTTCAGCGATAAAGATCTGATTGTAACCGGCATGGCCGTCCATGAATGACAACATTTCATGATTGGCTACGGCATCAATTAATAAATTCGAGATTGGCATTGTGCATTCATCCTTGGGAGTTGCCAGATTCAAATTACGGAAATCGATGCAAATGCGTAAGGCTCCATTTTTCTTTAACACCGGGGTGATATTGGCCAACCATTCGACTTACCAAGCGGTCAGAATAACCCAGCTTTCAAAAGCCGAACTAATTCGTCCTTTATGTCGAGCTGTACTTTTGTCGAGAATCGGCGAGGGGGTTGTTGGAAAGGCTTACAACCAATTTTGATGTGTAACTCATGTTCGACGAGGTTTCAGTCAAGGCCTGGCATCTCATGACAATTCCACGCGAAACAATCTTTAAACTCATGGAGCAGTTTACAAAGCTCAACCTTCATGGGGGGCGGCAACAACGCACTAATAAACAACGGTCGAGGCGCATCGGCTATGCCAACATTTATTTCTTCTAATGGGTATTTGACTTGGGACCGATTGTCTTCGAGTTTGGCCAGTGCGGCCTGAACTTTGTCCAACGATAAAACTGGGCCGTTATCTCCCTCGGCCATAAATTTGATTAAGTTTATGCCCGAGTGTGGTTGCTTGGCAATAACATACCAGTGAGCCAACAGACGTTCCATAGTGGATGAAATCGTAGCCCGACGCCTTTCTTGTTTGACGGCGTCAGTCATCGGTGTTGGTAATTAGACCTACCAAGCCAAGTCTCGTCGAATCCTGTTGTACAGTCTCGGTGCCTACCTCGATGGCTTTCTGAACTGAGATTCGAGTTGGCCGTCATTCCTCGTTAAAACCCTGTAGGGTGATGTAGCCGACGTGATCGTCATAACAGCGAGCCTGAATCATGTTGGTCTCGAATGGTTGATTATCGACTGGATGAACTACTACCGACTTGCCGTCCCAAAGATGAGAACTTGGTATAGCGATGAAGGAATGCAACTTGTTTGATGGATCCAATCACGGCCGAGCAATGCATTATAGTCGGTCTTTAAGTCAATTATAAAGAATGCAGTCATGTGGTTGCGACCTGCAACGCTTACTTCTAAAGGGAGCACTTTTTTGGTTTGAGACTTGTCACTGATGAAGCTGTTCATCGTTATTCCTGACGGTATAAGCTTGCCATTGGAAGGACGTAATGCCTTCATGATGGAAATCGGCATGATGTTGACTGTGGCTCCACAATCAACAAACACCTTGGAAATGGGGTATCCTTCAATATGAGCCGTGATGTATAACGGCTTTAGGTGTTGGAGATTAACAGAATGAGAGCATGGAAACAATTTGGCCAAGGTTGCCTTAAGTTTGTCACCGTTACTGATTTCCCTATCTTCCTCAGTAGCGATGAAATCAACTTGTGTTGCTTCTTCGGCGACCACGTCCCCATCCAAAAAATTTGACTGGTGGGTTCTCGGTTGAAATTCAGCCGGTAAGACATGGACTATGCTGATTTCCATATGCTCGAGGACTAGAGGACTCATCGGGTCTTGGTTGTCGTCTTCCAGATTAATGGGTGTGGTATCGGTCTTTGGAATGTCTTCAACCGGATTATCTTTCGCCTCATTATGTGTTTACACTTGGGGCGTGTTGACTGAACCTACTCTATTCTGGTTTTCATCCTCGAGCCTGTTTATTACCGAAGAATGATTTTGTTCTTGCAATGTTTTACGGGCTCGTTCTTCATAGGCGATTCGGGTATTCCTTGTGTCCAGGTATGCATCTAAACGCGCCACACGATTCTCCTCATCGGCTGTAAGGCCAAAAAGAAACACGACCGAGAAGACTTCGAAATGATATCGTAAGTGTTGAAGGTCTTCGAGTGAAAAAGGGAGCTCAACAGTGTCTATATCTGTGTATAAGTCGACTTCAAAGCTGAGGACTCGGGCCTCACATATATGCTGGAACCTAGCTTTTATTGCCAGATCAGTGGTTTTTTGAATAATCTGTTCAGCATCAGGACAAGTTAGTGCTAGGTCGAGGGCTTTTTGACACGCATTGGGCAATCCAAACAAGTCATTGGCAGAATACTTCTTATGAAATTCTCGCATGTACTTCAATGATTCACCAAGAAATGAAGGGTGCAGATTACGCCGTACTTTTATTAACGGTTCCTATGGTGGTAACGGGGGAAGCTTTCTTTCAGCCTCTTTTTTGAAATGCTCGAGACGAGTTTTCATCTCTTCGAGCCGAAGAAGGAGTTTGATGCGTTTTTCGTACTCTTCAATGGTGGTTTCAAAGTCACAATCAACTGGCTTTCTCTCTTGAAGTAATTCGACTATAATGGTTGCGGTAGGTCGGTCGTCGCTGTTTTCTGCTGCCTCTTTTGGCTACCACCGGGTAGTTGAATTAGCTTGTGATTCTTGTCGTCAAGCCATGCAATCTATCCGCTAGCGACGACGTTTTTAAGACTTGGATAACACCGTGTATATGCCAGTTGGAGAATTGTAACTGTACCAACGTTGGTTACATAGCTTAGGTGGCTTGAAGGTTTTTCGACCCACCGATGAACTCGAACTGCTGAAGTGACACGAATAATAATCCTCATTATAGAATGGCGCGTCAAAGTCAAGACGTCGTCTGACTGGGGTTGGGTCTTTTGCTTGTATATATGGGCCGAGTCTCTCAAACACTTGCCATCGTTGGCCGGCACCGAGTTTCTTCAGAGGTTTTACTGCAGCCTTGGACGGTGGACATGAAGTTGGAGCCGGACCTGTTCTCTTTAGGTTTAATTCGTGTTTTACAGCGGCCGCACAAAACCATTAATTCATCAGTTTCTTCGGAACTAGAACCTAACATGGGTTCAACAATGGCCGACCCTTACGACTCCGTGGGTGGTGCAATTGAAAATAAATCAATCTTGAGTCTCGGCTGACCACCCTGCTTACGAACATGTTGTACCAAGATGAATTCGGCCTTCCGTTTTCCTTTGTTTTTAGGGAGATGAGCATCCACCATACCAACTGTCGTCGAGGAGAAAGGATTGACATTAACCGCCATCTGTTTCTTAGGAAATTTTAACTTACCCTTCTCAATCTAACTTTGAATCGCATCACGGAACACGACGCAATTATTGGTAGCATGCTTGTTTGAATTATGGTACTTGCAATATGTTTTGCCTTTCAATTCTTCGGCCTTAGGAATGTTATGTCCGGGTCGAAGTTTTATGATCTTTGCTACCAACAACTAATCGAAAATTGTGTCGGCCTTGGTGATATCAAAAGTGTAAACTTTTGATGTTTTAATTATCTCTTCAGAAACCGAGCGGTTTTGGCATCTTTGGGACTGATTTGAGCTAATGCCTTGCAAACGTATGGTTTATCTATCACTATTTCAACCGTGTCCACACTGGCGTATTGGGGATCCTCGCTTTCGGCCAATGCATAGCTGATCGTGGGATTCTTGTATATCGTTCCCCGGGATGAAGATTTTGATATTTTTTTCCTCTTAGAGCAAATAATCATAATGCTCAACGTGATAAGCAAGTTCGTACATATCTCGAATATTTGCCCCCAGGAATTTCTTTTTGTATTCCACGTCCAGGCCGTTTAGAGCAATTCTGATGAATTCAACTTCAGAGAGAGGTACTCGGCATTAATTCCTGGCCAACTTGAACTTTGTTAAGTATTCCATTGGCGATTCGTCTAAAGCTTGAGCCATCCTAGCCAACAATGAAACAGACATTTCCATCCCTGGTTGATAGAATTGTTCATGGAATTTCTCGACCAATTCCTCCCAGCTCTGGACGGAGTTCGGTAGGAGGTTGATGTACCAAGCAAAGGCTGAACCTGTTAGTGAAAAGTTAAATAGCCTTATGGAAGTCGTTATTAACGTCTCCACATTGTGCAGTGAACCTAGCGACATGTTCTAACGAAGATAAGGTCGATTCTCCAACGAAAAGACTGAAGTCGGGAATCTTGAAGCCTTTAGGGTATTCGAACTTTTTCACATAAGCCGGGTACGGATGGATGAACTTTGGGAACTTCAGCCTTTTTTTTAAGGCCCAGTTGATCATTCTTTGGACCTCAGTCATATTAACGGATACTGCTTCTACTTTCTGGTCAGGCTCATCAGATCTACTGCTTGATCCGCTTCTTTTTTCCAAGTCAATTGGTTGGAGCCAAGCGGATCCTTTCTCAGCTTGTAATGAAACATTCTTAAAGGGAAGTTGTCGAGGTTAGCCAACGTGGCCATCTTCGAAGGCTTTACTAACCAATAGTTCAAGCATCATGGTCTGTGCATCATTATTGCTTCGTATTGCGTCAAGTAAATCATTCATTTTCTAGCCAATCGAGTGCTCGACCTGCCGAGATTGTTCATCAAGTCGTCTTCGAAGAAACGACCTAGTTGGCTGATCAAAACCTTCCTCACCATCTTCATCGCAATTTTCCACTATTCCTTCGACAAAAATGCATGCCGTTTGGTTGGGAATTTATGGGTTGCGAGGCTATCTGCCAAGACAAATTTCCTTTTCTCGGCGTGTCACACTTGTAGCCTCAAGTGGCACAACAATGAGGGGATTTTGTGCCTGAGACAAATCTTGTCCAGGGCCTTGTACTGGTAAGTCGGTTGTTGTCTATCCCATGATTGTTTTCTTCTTTACGAACCGTGTCTCAATGGTCATGAACTCCAAAGGTTTAACATAATGTCTCACCGGACGTGCCAAAATGTTAACCCTAAAAATTACAAAGCCTACGTGGAGCGCATGTCGAGTAACTAATAAGCTAACTACGTCATTCGATTGATGCAGGGTGTGCTAACTCGTCGACCGGGCTTGGCCGAGGAGTAAAATTTGTTCATGTTGCGTTAAGCACGTTGCTGACTTCTTGATCTTGCGACTGTGGCTGAGGAAGGAACAAGTCTCGGCCTTTGGATTCTCGAGCCTAAAGATAAGGCTGCTAATTTTGCGAAGTTCATGAATTGTCGACGCCGGATTCGTTCACAGTGATTATATTCGTGAGAGTATAAGCACGTCGAATCGACACCAGACTATATGGACACAAGTACTTAAAGGTGATATATGTCTTGATGGTGAATATGGTTCGGCCGTCAGAATGCCAAACTTGGAAACTTACTTGTGAGTATCCAATCATAAAATCACTCGGCATTCAATGTGCCGAATGTCGTAACTCGTAACACCTTACTTTGCCGAGAAGGCTAATAAAATGACCTCTGTCAATAAGGATTCGGAAACCCTTCTCGACCGAGACTTGGATAGGTAACCACTCAGCCTCAACACAATGATGTTTATCCAAACTGAAGGTGCCCCATGGTCGGCTGATTCTACGGTGACAGTGTTGTTTATCCAAACTGAAGATGTTCGTTGGTTGCCTTCACAGTGCTGTTTGTCCAAACTGAAGATGTGTTGGCGGAAAAAGAAAATGAAAAATCTCAAGTTGTTTGAGGGCATTGCGCAGGGCAATTATGTGTTGAATTGGATGTCTTGATTGTTGCATTATGTCTTGTATTTATAGCACCAAATCCTTATTAGGATCGAGTCAAAATCATACCTGGATTGAGACTTCTTGTTCTATTCCAACTCCACTTCGACCAATCCTACTCTTATTAGGACTTTGAACTCACCCCCTTTTTAGGCCATATTCATTGTTGGTGAGAATCCAAATTGCACTAAGACCCCTTATCGTATCAGGACTTCTTCGACCCTTTCGCTCACCCGAACTACTCCTTCTTGAGATAGGATTCGACCATCCTTGCTGAATGACCAAGGGCCGCCAGGCAGCCCATAGTATTGAAAAAATTTGGGCCGAACATAAACCCACACTCGGCCCAATAATATTATTTTAGGCCTAAACAACTACATATAGTAAGAAAATACTTACCTAGCCTGCAATATCTCAAGAATTCAATACGGCACAATATTTCACAAATAAGCGCATGACGTCCATAATCACATAATCTTGCATAAGCAAACATATCATATCGAGTGCTCATCGACACGTGCTGACACATGAGTTCATGAAGAGATATTTTGACATGAACAAAACTGGGTGTAACAATGATATACGCTCTAGTACTATAATCACATGAAGATTGACACTATGCACAGCACATACGAGTCCTAATTGCCTATAGCAATCTAAGACAAGACTGGCACCTATAATGGATCCAAAGTGAGCGTACGGTGGGATGTGCACATATACATAAAAGACTGGCTCTAACCCGAGCGATGAGCAGATAACATAACTATAGTCATGCCACAGTGATTCGATAATTCTAGTTAACATAATATTATTCACGGCCATAAATATAATTAAGGCATTAATAATAATACGCATACATGTGCATCCCGTAGGATGTAGCATAACATCATAATTTTATCAATTCGCTAAATCTTATAAACGTCACACTAATCTAGGCGTATTGTGGACAACTTTTTATGAAATGTATAAATGGAAACTAACAATTATATATATACTATATAAAAGAACAGACCCACTCACAGATCATTTCGTCGAGTTGAACCCGCCTAGTAACATCGAGAGTCTTTGCGATGCATTTCGCCTAGAAACGAAACCATTTATGTAAATACGTAACATATAAACGTGTTTTCGTACAAAGTACTACTAATAAAGAAACTATTTTAAAACGGTCAAATTTCGAAAAACGGAGGTGGATTCGAATTCAGCATGTCGAGAAACCTAATGAGAGATCTCGGGTTCCTCCACGCGCTGCTGCACGCGCGGCCACAAAGTGGCTGCACTGGCAGTTAATCACCATACGCGCCGAAAACCCTCACATGTCCACACGCGCCTACGTGCCTATGAGTACAAACGTACTCGCCGTCTTCGCGAAGCACAGGTTCGGCCTGATTTCGGGGCCAACTTTTAGAGCTAATATCTAGCTCAATTCACCACCAAAATCAATGATACAAAAACCGATTTGAAGCTAGAAATGTGGAGAACAAAGCCATACCAAAGTGGGGCCAAGTTATCATCAGTGTTGGTTGGAAAAATGATCTAAAAGTGGCCAAATGGTCACGGTTCTATTTTTTTTTTTCCAGAAATCTGGGGAAGTCTCCCCTTCATCCCTACAATTTCCAACTCCTACCAAAATAAGTACAAAACCCTAAGATCTTCCACAAACATTGAAAAGGAAGGGAAAAAGAGTGTTCTTGATGCCTACCTTGGTCAAAATCAATGAGAACTCGTCGAATAAGATGATGAACAGTGGCAATGGCCACTATGCAATGCAAGCTCCATATCTAGGTTTGATGTTCATGGTCTGAGCTTAACAATGATGGGGAAAGACAAGGCGCAATGGTGGTCTGATGGTCTAACTCGCCAGAGTGGTCGTGTGGTGGTGGTTCGGTGTTACTGTTCACGAAGAGTGCAGAGAGAGTTTGAGATGAATGAGTTTTAGAGAGAAAGAAGTCCGAGAAAGTTGGAAAAAAAATAGAAGGCTGAGACAATGAGAGGAGACACACGAGTAAGGGGAGGAATGACGTGGTTCGTTCATGGCCTTCTTGTTCTCTCTGTTTTCAAAGTAGAAAATGATAATGATGGAGATAGAGAGTTTTAAAATAATAAACTTAGTAAAAGGGAGTGAGGTGTCAACAAGAGTATGGTCTAAGAATAGTTCCACCGGGCGTGGGATAGGCCAGCACCTAGGGAAGCCTCTCCAGCCCAGCAAATTGGCTGGCACCCAACCCAAGCTGGTCTCCAGGCCTACCCAAAATTAACAGACCTTGAGATCGACCCATCTGACGCCAGCGTGACATTAGCCACACTTCTTTTTTTTTTTTTTTTTCCCGCACCAGGTCGGGTCAAGGGCGTTGCCCGACAACAATTCCTGTCTCGTTCCAGAACCTGACTTGCTTCTCCAGAATAAGGGTTTTGGGCCGGGGGTTCATGGTGATTGGTGGCGGCGGCGTAGTCGAGTTCGGCGAGGCGTTCATTTAGGTAGGGGGCGCAGAATCCGGTGATGGGTTTGGTAGGGTGATGGTGACAGGTGGATAGGCGATGAGTTTGGGGTTTCATTGCTCTTTTAGAGTTGGAGGAAGAGGGTGGAGGCGGTGGTAGTTGAGAATGCGTGCATGGCAGAAGAATGAAGTGGTGTGTCAATGAAGGAGAGAGTCGGTGAAGTTAAGAAAGGAATGGAAGGGAAGCGCAGGGGTGGACGGTGGTAGGGATGAGGAAGAGGTGTGGAAGATGAGAAGGGAAGTGGTGTGGATTTGGTGTGGCATTTGGTGTGGAGATGCAGCAGCGGTGGGAATGGAAGGGAAGTGCAGGGGCAGTGGGAATGAGAAAATAAAAATATTTTAATATTATTATTATTATTTTATTTTTTATAAAGTCAGAAATTAAAAATAAAATTATTACTTTTTATTATTTTATAATAAATAATAATAATATTTTAATAAAATAGACTAGGCTATTTTTTGTTATGGGTGGAGATGCATTTGGTATATTATTGTTCATTGGGATCTATCACTATTCACTAAGTGGATAAATGCACTGGGTGCTGGCGCATTTGTGTTATGGGTGGAACTGCTCTAAGAGTTTAAAAAAAATAAGAGAGTTTGAAAGAGAAAGGAACCGTGATTGTTGGAGGGAAAGGACACGGGACAGGGCAGGAGTGGGGTGTGGGCCCCACATGGCTCACAAAACAACACAAAATATCCCTAAATATGAAATTACTAAATCGCACTTCACGTTTCATAGTTCCGTAAAATCTTCATCGTAGCTCCAATTTCATTTCCACTTGCGCCCATGCGTTCGTATCGTAGAATACTTTAAGAATACGGTAAAATATTGGCTCGTACACATCACGAACTAACGGTCAACGAAAGTCAATAATCTCGCATCTAGGGCATTTTCATTAATTCACGCTTTTAAAATTTATAAAATCGTAAAATTAGGGACAAGTTGTCATATTTTGCATATTAAGTGGTTAATGCATTTACGTTGTAGTCCAAATTTTTAAATTCAATTCCTTTCTCTCCTACATTTGTTTGTGGCTTAAATGTCAAAATGGTCCTTGTGTTGGCCAATTTAGTCCCTGTATTTTCGGTTTGGCTAATTTAGTTCTCGTGTTTGTCACTATTAGCCAATTAAGGACATTTAATTCAATCTCATTTAAAAAATTCATAAGAAAAATTATATAAGATATATTACCCTTTCTCTTTATAGAAAAATACAAATCAATGATAAATAACACATATAAGAGATAAAGTTTCCAATCTGTAAAAATGATTAAGGTTGTGAGAAAAGAGAGAGGGTAATGTTAGGGAGAAGAATAATCAAAATTCTTTTAATTTTTAATTTTATTTCATTTTTAAATTTTTTAAATCAAATAAATATGTTTAAAAAAATTTATAAAAAAATTTGTTATAGAAATTAGATGGAAATGTCCTTAATTGACTAACGAAGATAAACACAAGGACCAAATCGGCTATATTGAAAACATAGGAACTAAATTGATCCAATGACTAAAACGCAGGAACTATTTTAACATTTAAGTCTTTGTTTGTCAAAACAAAAAATATTTTTAAAAAGCAAATGATGTCTTACACAGTGAAATAAATCAATCATATTATGCAAGTGAGTCTTTACCACAGTGGTGAAAAGGTGTTAAGCCCTTGCAAACAGCATGAGTTCAAGCCCAGTCGATGGCTGATCTAACATCTAATATAACAAAACCTATCATTTGGCAAAAAAAAAAAAATATAATAATAATCATATTATACATTTTGGTGTAAGTTCGATTCTCACCGATTTCATTTTTCCCTGCCAATTAATCATCTAACTCCGTTAATGCTAACGGTCTATTTCAAACATATGTAAAAACATATATTTCTTAATGTTTTGTTCGGCCTGTGGACCGATATGGATCGTCCATGTACAAAAACGAAAGGTCCAGAATGCTACTAAAAATGTGGAAGGTACAAATTAAAACTAACATTACACATTGGAAAACAACTCTTACTATAATAGTGACGTAAAAAAAGAGAATGTAGATTACGAGGCACACAAGCCACATGGTGAATAGTATACCAAACATATACCAAGACTTAGATACATGCCTCTCTTGTTTGATCGGAATGCTACAATGTGAGCAAGTAATTTTAAGAGTCTGTTTGATAATTATTTTTATTTTATTTCTCAAACTGAGAACTTGTCTAGTAATTATTTCAATTTTTCAGTTTTCATTTAAATAACTAAAACCAAAATCTAAAAGCTAATTTTGTGATCTTCAAAATTTGGCTACATTTTAAAATAATTTTTTAGTTTTTGGGATCTAAAAATTAAGGGGGTGTATTCAATTGAGATTTTAAGAGATATAATTCTCTGAAAGTCTAGATTCAATTAGAAATATTTTAAAGGGTTTTAAAAAGTTGGGGAATTAGAGAGATTTCATGGTGTATTTTAAGCATTCTCAAATATCACCTCTCTCCTTGGGAATTTGAGGGAATTCACTCAAAATTTTACATAGAATATCTAGAAATCCCTCAAATTTTAATTAAATACACCCCCATAAAGTTAGTTATCAACCAAGTTATCAAAATAAAAAAATGAAATGGTTATCAAATGGCCCATAAGTTCTAAAATCCGAAATATAAAGTGAGATTTTTGTACTCTCATTTTCTTCTTTTGTATTGTTTCTTGCCTTAGGATTGATTAAATAAAAGGAAACTCAATAAATTATAAAATAGTTGGATTACACTTTATGCACAACGATAAAAATATACTCAGAAATGTACATAACAAATACATTATCAACGAGTGACTCACAATTGTAAGCCATTATCATCTCTGATAATTCTCATCTCCCATTCAATTCCTAAACGAGGACGCTATTTTCATTCTCCAGCACAAATTCAAGTCTTTCTCAAACCAAGACCAAGAACACTAATCGTCGTCGTCGTCATTATACTCTTCCACTCGCTCCTCGATCGTCTCCAATTTCGGAGAGCTAGAACCCTTCCATGGTAAATCAAGAAGGGACGGTGCAACCTCAATCCAAGGCTTCCTCGTATGCACGAGCTCCTTCGGCATTGCGACCTTGTAACATAACATCATCATAGCTTCTAAGCAAATATGAAGCGAAATCGTAGGTTTTGATGTCGAATTTTGTATGTTTTTGTGGTGTGGGGAAGATTTTAGCTAAACGGATGCCTCTCTTTCTCCTTTTGGTTTTTAAGGTTGAGAAAGAGAGAGGAGGCTGGGAAGGGATTTCAAGAGATTTGAGAATTGGGGTTTTTAAGTGGATTTAGATTTGAGGGGGTTTGGGGGTTTATATACGTTTGTGTTTTGGTAAAATGGCCATGCTCTTAATTAAACCAAAAGCCCAACTTTAGCAGCAGAATTCTAAATGAGAATCTACAATCCTTTTTTTCTTCCTATTATTCGGGTAGGGACATAAAATCGCCTTTGGCCAAATTGATGCCTAACCATGAATTAGTAGGATTTCGTTTTGACTGCCTTATCTAGAAGGTTCGACCAAAATAAGCAAACTTTTCTATATGAGAAGGTATGTTTTAGGTTGGGAAATGACTTCAAATCACGTTTTCCGCTCCTTTTAAACAACCTTGTTTATTTTTGTTTGTTGATTTTCATTTTACTTGAAATTTGAGAAAGGTCCACTCAATAAAATCAAAATATGATTTTCAGAGGTAAGGCTTGATTTTACGTATCGGACACATACGTATCCATGCAAACAAGTACTGTTTCAGTATCCAATATTCCAAATCCCACCCAAAAAACAAAAACGAGATTCTAGTGCAAAGTGCACATTTGAAGAATTACCATACCAAAAACATGAATAATCCAACCATTGTCTATGGAAGTCTTATCAACTTGGATACA